>NC_134499.1:29449495-29530220 GCF_040206685.1 Ascaphus truei
TTTGACTGAAATGCACGGGTTTTTTTTTTTGCGATGAAAAAGCCCCCACATTTTGCTATCATGCAGTGTATATATATATATATATATATATATATATATATATATATATATATATATATATATATATATATATATATATATATATATATATATATATATATATATATGTATATATGTATATATGTATATATGTATATATGTATATATGTATATGTGTATATATGTATATGTGTATATATATATATATATATATATATATATATATATATATATATATATATATATATATTTGTCAATTGTCATTTTTGTTAAAACAGTTTGTCAAAAGCAAGAGTTGTGCTTTTGGATTTTACTAGATATGTGAAGAACTGCAGCTAGAAGACTAAATGTACAGTATTAGGAACCTGTTTGGGGAGGAATGGCTCCTGTATAAACGCTACTCTCTGTTCTCTGTGGAATTGTTGCCCAATCTATGGGGGATATGACTTTTAGGAATGTATTTGTTGGCTATTCTGGGTATACAGGATTTGCAATGTTCCTCTGTCCTTTGGTCTATTCCAGATTGTAAGAATTAAGTGGGGTTTAGAAACAAGTGAAGGAAGAAGGCTGTAAATCATATTTTCTGCACCTGCTTTTTAGGGGAAAGCTCTGGGTCCCAGTCCCGTGATGCAGATTTACACAGCTTTGCATTTTAAACTCCTTTTTTTTGTGTAGGAAAGAAAACACACACACAAACGTCTACAAAGCTGCAGGAAACCCCCTTTCCCCCCCTTCTTATTCTAATTTTGCATCAGTAAATATGCAAACACGTGCTGCAGAAACTATATGCATTTAGGTTTTATTTGGAAGAAGAAAGGGGATTTGGGTGGAAATGCTAACGCTTTGCTGGACAATGGTTGAGTAAATGATCCCTGTTCATCTCAAATAAAGCGTGTACAATTCTCCAGAGCTCCAGATGCATAAAAAGGTTAGATTTACATTAGCCAGAAATATATAAAAATGTAATTCCGGTTCATGATATTGAATTATCTTCATTGATTATGTAAAAAATATCCATATTAATTACTAATGTAAACTTTAGGATAGGACGTTATGAGAATATGTTAAAAGTAAATATTGTAAAACTTGTCATGAAAACGGTGTGTTGTGGAGTGAAGTTGAAAAAGTGAAGATATGTTTCTCCTTATCTAATACACCAGTGTTAGCAGCTTCTATGTGTTCAGATGTGTGAATCCCTCTGACTCCTGCACAATGTTACATTAGGGTGATTGACAAATTGCAAACAAATTGTAGGTTATCCAAATGTATTTGCAAGTTGTCAGACGTCTGAGGAAGGAACAGAACCTCACAATAAAGACTGGAAGTGAAAAAAAATGTACTGCAGGACTTTTCCAACTATTAAAGGGAAGATTTAGTATTTGCTGATATATATATATATTTCCCAGCCGCTCGTGTTTTATGCCCTTCAAATGAAACCCTGTGGCTAAGAGGTAACTGTGTAATTTTATCCCCCTATTAACGTCCATTAAAATGCACTTGCAAGACACAATATATATTCCAGGGCTCAAGAGAAATAGGGGTATTGTGACTGGGAAATATGTGAAAATGTCTGTGTTTCAAAGTTTAGATGACTGAAATTGTGTGTGTGTGTGTGTGTGTGTGTGTGTGTGTGTGTGTGTGTGTGTGTGTGTGTGTATGTATGTGTATATATATATATATATATATACCGTATTATCATCTATCTATTGTATACTTGTGTGAGTATATATATACATACATACAATATATGTATGCATGCACATAAAAACACAAACATATCTATCTTTTGAATATATGTGTGTGTGTGTGTGTGTGTATTTGTGTGTATATGTATGTATATTACATGTATATGTATGTATTGCATACATTTATATTATAAGGGGGGGCTTCTTCAAGCAATGGACCTATAAGGGCTGATGGTGATGATATAATATATATCCTGCGCAGACAGCAGCTGTAGGTGGGAGTTGCAGGCTCCCCTGCTAAGTACTGTACCTGCATGCTGCTGCTGCTGCTGCTGCCTACTAGCAGGCTGGAACCCGGAAGAGTGTGTCCAGCTTTCTGACGCTAGCTCTGCCTCTCTCTCTCTCTCTGCCTCTCTCTCTCTGCCTCTCTCTGCCTCTCTCTCTCTCTCTCTCTCTCTCTCTCTGTCTCTCTCTGCCTATCTCTCTGCCTCTCTTTCTGTACCTGTAGAGTCCGGATTCCTTGCTGAGCTGCAGGGGCGTCTCCGGCTGCCCCCTCTGCTCTCTGCACCCCTAAGATCTGAGACCCCTAAATCCTCCCATGTTCTCTATCTTTCGTCTTCCTCATCTTCTCCTGGAGGCTCCAAGCCAGTAAGTATCCCATTGCACCCCCAAAACACCACCCTGCACCCTATGCATTTCAGCCTGGCCAGGAATAGAAATGTGTGTTGTAGTTATGCAGTTGCCACAATGCTGTCTTTTCCACTCTGACACTTCTAGGATTGCGTTATTATTTTGGCTTTCCTGAGCCCTGTGATTACTGCACTAAACCAATTAGGGGTACATTGGAAAGGCAAGAAGAATAGCATAGCAAACAGAGGAAGGACTTATGCTACCCATGGGGCTTTCTCAGGATGAGTGAACATTTAAACAAAATTCTGCATGTGCTGAAATGTAAACACCTCACACTGATTATTACACACCCGGAATGCAAGGGGTGCACGTCTCATGTACAATTACACAGCAGCATTTGTGCCAAGCTCAACTCATGTCCAAGGCTTCAAAGCAGCTAGGAAAACTGGTGACACATTATTTCTAATTACGATCCGGATGTAATGGGCAATATTATTTTAATATACACACACACAAAAAAAAACAATGGAATAAAAATAATAAGGTATAATGCACACCCAGAATTGTAAATGCACACTCAGAATTGTAAATTCACACTCAGATTTGTAAATGCACACTCAGATTTGTAAATGCACACTCAGATTTGTAAATGCACACTCAGATTTGTAAATGTGCATTGGAAATTGTAATACGAAATGGGTAGGAATGACTACAATTAAAAATGGACTGAACACATGATAGTTAACAGAAGCGTAAAAATAAACGACTTGTCTATATTAAAATCTCCTTATTTACAATCTAATAATTAATATATTGAACGTGAAAGATTCCATGGAATTTAGATAATTTCCCCTGGAGTCTGATACAGCTGCTGTTTGATTGGGGGCTTTGTGCATTTATTTTTTATTTTATATTGTTTGTATTCTTTATTTTTATTTGTTTTAAATGAACCTTGTATTACACCGCTACATTTTGTTACATCATTTATTGGTCTTGTGTTTTGGAAATGCTTCTTACAGTCAGATGGCAGATTTTGTATTGTATGTCTTTACTTTAAATATAAAATGCAAGATCATATAGCTCATACCGGCTATATGTGATACCTTCTATATGTGATATCTACTCTATGGGATACCTGCTATATGGGATACCTACTATACGTAATGCCTTACTATATGCGATGCCTACTATATGGGATAAATATTATATGTGATACCGACTATATGGGATAACTACGCTATGGGATACCTACGCTATATTGTGTTTGTTGCACAACCAGGTGCATTTCACAGATATCCTAATGTAAATAACAAAAGCCCCACTGTGATTGTTGATTAATTACTTTCCGCATGTCACCCAAAATAAAATCATTAGGACACCTTGAATTTAAAAGAAAAAACAAAAACAAAAAACAAAAACCCTCTGTGATATACAGAAGAGAGAGTCGATAAACCAAATATACATAACATCATACACGATCCTGCGTGGGAGCCCGTCTTTCCACCTTTGATCTGATACATCGAGTTTCTTTGCAGTAAGATGAAGAATAGATCAGCAACACAAATGAAACACATATGATACATACATGTATATTTGCAAACACGTGACATTAACTTTATTATTTTAGCATATCAAATGTGAAGCTCTGAGTTTAAAGAGTATTACTTCCTGGTAAAACATTTTATAAATAAATAAAGAGTAGCATATATTATGATGATATATTGTACCTAGATATAGTCTTTTTGTGTTAGATGATTAGAGGGTACTGTTAAGCTGGAAGTGCTGCTCAGGTTAGCCCATGTCTGCTGCCAAGTGCATGTTCTCCTATATTCAGGCTGCTTCTCTCCAGAGAGGACTTTCATAAATGTGACAGAATAGTTGTTTAACCAGCCGTGTGAAACAAGCTGGATCTGGGCTGCAGAGGATCAGCTAATCTGCTGCAGAAGGTCGTGTGCAAGATATTTTATGTCCTGTTGAGTGAATTAATTAAATAAAAGCCACAAGGTAGGGAAGGCCTACTCTCCCCCTTTTCAGCTCTTATCTCAGGCAGAAATCTGCCTAACCAGCTCATGCATTAAACTAATATCTGTAGCAAAGACAGATCATATGAGGAAAAAATAATGAAAGTTATATTCTCTGCTCTGTGACTTTAGCAATGGGTAAATGCCATGCGTTTGATAAATCCAGTCTCTGCTTGTCACCCAGCTGACCAGCTCTGAAATAGAATTAGGGGCATTTAACAGGCATACAACGTTCTTAGTTAAATCAGTCACCCAGTGGGTGTCATTACTATGCTGGGGGGGGGGGGGGGGGGGTGATTGTAAACGTATATACATAAAAAGAGAGACTTGTTTGTCAATGCTTCATTTCTTTATTCTGGCCGTTTTATAGTATTTGATGTGCTATATGCAAGGCATTATTTAACACAAGGATTACATTGAAATAATAATTGTTTACTGATCCTTAACATTTCTGTGTAACATTCACTCAAGAGCAGTTTTCATTATAACAAAGACAGCATCAGTATACATGTAATAATGTAATATTTTGTATCCGTACATAAACCACAATTTTTTTTTTACTATAAGCTTCACATCATATATATAGTTAGTACCAGGATTTCCCACATATTGGAAAAGGGAAAAAAAATAACTTATAGATTGCCAATATCAGATATGATACATCGATTTGATTTAAAAAAATAAAAATAAAAAATAAACAGATCACTTTCAGTTTTATACATAATAAACTATTACATTAAGGGTCTGTGATATATTTCCCTTCCTAAATCAAATTAATCTTCACACTTTTGTCTTTTTAAACAAACAAGGGACGAATTTCCAGCTCCTTGTGGTTGCTAATTGTATCACCTCCTCACTGGAGAGTACTGGGAGATTGCTGCTCAGAGGAGAGAGAAAATAACACTCCGGTGAGAAAATAAAGTGACGTTAAAACAGAGAAAATACAATGTAGACACGTTTGACTCAATCTCATAGTCCACTTGTTCTTGGTATATTTTTCATGCAAATTTCCACTGTCGTTATTTTGTCCGCTTTGTGACTTTACTTCTTCTGCCTTCGAGAGAAAGTGTGATCAACTGAGATGTCCATACAGATAAACTGTTCATTTATCTTGCTGTGTTATACAATGGGGGGAATAGACACCGTTAAATATATATTATTTTGATTGTATCATTAATTTTATGATGACCACAGAACTAGCATGTGTTATTAATGCTGCAAATAAACACAACATAGTAGCACGTGTAATTAGGAGTTTATATTTAAGAGTTGTTTTATATTTAATCGTTTTTTTCCCATATACTTACACAGTATTATCCGCTCTTATTTTTTTTTTTTTTAACTGTTGTGGTGGAGAATTCGTCTTCATTTATTACCAGCTTTGTGTGGATTTTAAAGCAAAGGATGTCACTATTCTGAAACTTGTCCTCATATTCTTTTTGTAATGTCCCCTTCTTGTTAGAAATAGAATCAGGGCTGTCCCTCTTTGGGATTATATGTTCTTTATCACTCTGGGCACAGGGGTGGGGGTGCTATGTGGAAAAAACCTTGTATGCAGACATGTCACATTCACTTCCAGTCTGAGGCAGAGAACATCAGGCAGAAAACTAAGGACAAGTTGTAAGGATCTTGGTGTCAGGGGGTGAAAGAGTTGACGCACCACCGATTCCCAGATCTCTCTTCTCCTCATCAGCATCTAACACCTCCAGCTTTGGGACCACCACACCATCCGCCCACTCCAAAGACCAGCCTCCTTCCACAGCCTCCACACTTGAACGATTTCCAGGGTAAAATTACTCACCCACATTCTCTCTCGGATTTTCCCCTCTCATCTGCAGGAGATTTTCCAGTTCTTCCCTTCCTATGTTACATGCATGTAGTGTCCATGAATACATGATTGGATCTCAGAGTCCTTCATGCTACAGACACACATTCACATGTCCACTGTCCCTCAGCTTTCAATATTGCACTGGGTTTGCCCTGATAATAAATCCGGTGTCATCCAAAGGTCCCCCACCTCCTGCAGGTCACACAGGCAGATCCCCATGGACATACTAGTAGGGTCTTTGCCCACAGATCCCACCCTGCCTTCCCCTCCCCTCCCCTCCCTTCCCGTGTGAGGCTGCTGAAACCAGGCAGTGACACAGTCAGGAAGAAAAGCCCCAGGTCTTGTCAAAGAGAAAGGAGAGAAAAGGAACCCTTTGGAGCTACTCAGAAGGACAAGTAAAACAGTGTCCCAGCAAGGACCTCTGGATCTCCCTCCCTCTCTATTCCCTTTCCTCTCCCAAACACACACACAACCTCTGTCTGCTGCAACTACAGTTCCTACTGCCTGTTTGACTCTTTGGGATTTTAACCTCTTCGGAGCCAGGCTGAGACACAGATGTCTCCTTTTTTGGGGGTTTTCACAGGGAGCACAACGTTAGTGTCTCAGTAAACCAAACGTAAACCAACTGATTGTTTAGGATTTAACCCGTTCCTAGCCAGATAGTGTCTGTGTCTATCAAATTGTTCTGTACTGTGCAACCGGGAGAACAGGTCTGTGAAAGAGTTTATGGATATGTTTTAGGGGGCGGGGGGTTCTTACTTAACCACTTCTGTGGCAGGGTTATTATTGTATTCCATTTGTGTTGAGATCCATCAGTTCAATTTAGTTTTAAAGGATTTAGGCAATGATTTTATGGGTGACATTACTGGAATCCATAGCAATGTGTGAAATTCCCTTCTGGTTGTATAGGGGTTTCTGTGGGGGTGATATATTAATTGGAGTATATTGAAGGGAGAGAACTTTGGTCTTTTGTGCCTGAACAGTGTGCCCCTAAAAATAATTTGTCATGGGCTAATAACATTACAAAAAAAGCGGGATGGATTTATTTAGATAAACCCAATGCTACCTCTTTGCTGTTTCCAAACAGCTTTTAGAAAGAGTCCAACCTCAGGGGGTCTTGCAACTAGCCCCCCCCCCCCCCCCCCCCATGTTCAGTATATTCCCAGGTCACATGATCCATCCACTCCCCGTTTTAGCCACAGGGTGATGAAGTTTTATTTAAAAAAAAAAAGAAGGGTTCATTTCCTTGTGAATTTGGCAGCAGAGGCTGACGTCAGGGTCCGGCGTCTGGATGGCTGGATTGGCAAACTGGAGGGAGACAGCATCAAAAGCCAGCCTCCTATTACCTAATTACTAACTTGCAACCCTTAAAATCCTCCTCCCCTCCCCCCAGAGGGACACAATGTATGCAAAACAAACAACAACACACAAACAAAGAGAACTGCCCTGTCCCAGTGTAATGTTTGTCCAAACCCCAAATCTGATCCTTCACACCCTTTGTTGATCAAGCTGTAGAAGATGATCATACATCTCTGATCTCATCTAAATGACCCCACATTTACCCTGCAAACTCCAGAGTCCCAACCAACTACTCACATTAAACTCATTCAGTACCAGAGGGTAGTGCCATGGCACTGACACTGAACGGGTTAATACTGGCATTTTTTTTAATTACCTATGTGATTGGAGTGGAGAAATCTCAAGTTATAAGGACACCTTTTTCTTTTGCACCATGTAATGAAAAATATTTATTATTTATTTTGCCTCTCGCGGGATGGTTGCATGACTTGAATATGTTGATATTTTTATGTCATGTTTTATTTTCTTTAAACAACTACAAAATGCATAAGCAGATTGGTTTTCATGTCACAGTCGTTTCCCATACACGGTTTTTGGCCTGTACAGGGAGAATTAAAGTGTATTTTTTTTTCCAAAAATTTTCTGATTCATAACAGGCAGTTTGCCGTTATCAAACCCAATGGGAACATATGTAATGTCTCTATATACAAAACGTTGTCTAGGATTTCTTTATTGTGTGGATCGGAAAATTATATATTTTTTATTATCGTTTACTTTATTGTTCCTTGCTCCATATTTGTTCTTGTAAAGAAACCCAAATAGACATAATAACTCCTTTCAAATCTGCCATGGCTATTGGTCACAGCTATATACAACAGATCAAAGATGTTTAAATACTGAAAATGAAGGAGGTTTTTTTTTTTTGTATAATAAGGCCACTTATCAGTTCTTTAAGGCACAAGGATAGAGACAGGGGGATTCTAAAACAAAGAGGCTTTTAAAAACGATTATTACATATACACTTGGGTTTTTTTATACAATTTTTTCCCATTTTATGTAATTGTTTTAGAAAGTTAGGATCTGATCTTTTACCCTGTAGATCTCTGTAAAAAGGCATTTTTTTCCTGTGATTTGATACATTGAGGATGATAAATGTTACAAATGCTGATAACTGCACTTTTATTTAATGATTGTGACAGTTGCTCAGATAATACAGGGAGAGAGAGAGAGAGAGAGAGAGAGAGAGAGAGAGAGAGAGAGAGAGAGAGAGAGAGAGAGAGAGAGAGAGAGAGAGAGAGAGAGAGAGAGAGAGAGAGAGAGAGAGAGAGAGAGAGAGAGAGAGAGAGAGAGAGAGAGAGAGAGAGAGAGAGAGAGAGAGAGAGAGAGAGAGAGAGAGAGAGAGAGAGAGAGAGAGAGAGAGGGGAGAGAGGGAGAGAGGGAGAGAGGGAGAGAGGGTGAGAGGGAGAGAGGGAGAGAGGGAGAGAGGGAGAGAGGGAGAGAGGGAGAGATTTGCAATTACATTGCACATTCCGTAATATCTATTACTGACTATTAATCGCGCTGGTAATTCTAATTGATGTTGGTTATTTTTTATTTTCTGTGATGTGCATTTTATTGAAAAGGGGAAAATAACGGAGATAATTCGCTACATTTCTAGCGCACGGTCCTTCGGGAGATAAATTAGCGTGGGATGTTAGAAATTGTATTTTTTTTGCTACTAAATGTTAGTTTTGGGGATGCAGTGGCGCATTTGCAAAATATATACCGACAGTTTCGTACCGAAAGTAGAAGAAACAGCATGTTATTTCATGCAAAGTATATCCAATAAACACACACACACACACACACACACACATATATAGCAATAGTCTTTTTATATACACACACACACACACACACACACACACACACACACACACACACACACACACACACACACACACACACACACAGTGAAAACGATATATATACATATATATGTATATATATATATATATATATATATATATATATATATATCGTTTTCAGTATGTATGTATACATAGTAAATATATTGAATTTATATATACAATATATTGATGTATATATATTACGATCTTATTCAATGTGTCCAGCAGCCCCATAAACATTTATTTTTTTTGCAGCACTGCATGTAAATCTTGTTGTCCCTTTTCATCCACAATCCACACGCAGCAGACAATATCCCTCCCAATAAACGGACCCCGCTAATGAAGGCGCCCCCTCACCCCCCCCCCCCCCCCGCGCCCCCCTTTCTCTGGTGGCCTCCTTAGATGTTTGGAGTGAATTAGGGGAATGTGGATTTCCAGGGGAGTGACCAATGGGAGAGCGGGGCTGGCTGAGGGGGCTTGTGATTGGCTGGCCGGGGGTTATTAGCTGTGCGCGTCTCCCCTAGTCCATGTCTAGTGGAGTGAGTCCAGCTGGCGCCAGGGCTGACATAGGGATATGCTGCGGGGATGTCACAAATAAGAAGTGAGCCTGCGATCTGAGTCACAACCTCCACCCAAACCTCTTCCCTCTCCCTGCGATCACCCTGTGAGTATCTCACCCTCTACCCAAGGACAATGTACCCTGCCTGTGGCACCAATAATGCTTCTTCTTTCACAGATTTACTGCAATCTTGTATTTACTGGGATCAGAAACTCATAGTTCTGTTTGGGGGGAATGGATACAAGTTAATCAACAAACATTTGAATGATGGGTAACAGAGTAACAAGGGTAACAGAGTAACAGAGAGTAACAGAGAGTGGCGGCTTTTAAAAGCACATTAGTTGAGTGATTGTGGTTGTGGTGGCTTTGTAAGGATTAAATAGCAGCATTGCTACAAACCTTATTGTTCTTAACCCAGAGGGGTGGGGGGGGGGGGGGGGGTTCAATGGTTTGTTTCTTTCTGTGACAAACATTTCATTTCCCTGGTGATATCATGGGAAATTAATAGGAGGGGATGGGGGCGGGGGGGAGGGTGAGTAATATAAATCAGAATATGACCCTAGTCACTTCTTACAGGTGCGGTGTGAACCAGACTCTTCAGAGGATTCATTTGAGAGGACTTCACTTTCACTTTTAAAAGCCAAAGCTTGAAGAACAAGGGAAGAGGACATTGGTGAAATTTGGGGGGAAGACATACTGAGTTGGAGGATGGAAGTTGCCACTGACCAGCCTCGCTGGATGGCCCACCATGCTGTCCTCAATGGTCAGCACCCGGACAGCCATCACCCAGGACTGGCACACAACTACATGGAACCAGCCCCGCTCTTACCCCCTGATGAAGTAGATGTGTTCTTCAACCACCTGGATTCACAGGGCAACCCTTACTATGCCAACTCTGCCCATGCCCGGGCGAGGGTGTCCTACAGCCAGGCGCACGGTAAGACTCGTCTCTGTGTGTGTCACCTTCTGGGCAGGATGGGACATTCCACTGAAAGTGACAAGTTGAAACACTTCCTTGAAAGTCTTCTGCAGTTTGTCAATTGCATTTTAACCCCTGCAGTGCCACTTAACCCCCCCCCCCCCCCCAGCCCATTGCATTGCGCAGGTCAGTCCCCCAAAAACCCAACTAAAAGACAGGACGAAAACTTTTAAGGGGTGAAAAAAAAAGGAACATCACTAAATAACTATGTGGGGGGGAACAATGTGTAGAGATGCAAACCAAGAATACTGACCCCACAAATAAGGAAGTACTACTAATGAAGCTTAGAAATAAATGCATTTACTAAAAGGGGAGGGGGGATCCAAACACTTCATAGGAAGAACAAAAAAAAAAGACAAAAAAGAAACTCACTTCCCGGATATGAAATCAAACCCTTTAGAAGTGAGAGAATGTTTCGGGGTTATTGCTGCTCTCCTCTTAGCTGCAGACCCTGTGCCTTGTAGGGGGGGATGTCTCTATTTCCTCTTACATTTTGGAATATTTAGTTGCCTCTTCTAAATTCTGCTTCCCCTCCCTTCATCTTCTCCCCCCCCCCCCCCCCCCCAGACAGCATCATGTTACTTGTTTTTTTGCTGGTTGATTTTCAGTTGTTTAGGGTTTCTTGTCAGATCTTTTTCTCCTTTTATTATTCTGCTGTTTCTGTTTGTATTTTCTCCCCCATCAGGGCTGATGTTTCCTGCATACTCTGTGATGAATTAAATGCGGGGGCATTTGATGCTTTTGTTGGGTTTTTTTCCCCAGAGCATTTCATGCTCCTCACACATCTGCGACCCTTTCTTCCCCTCTTATTTCGAGGCTTTTGGGGAGTACTTAAATATTGGGATCGCTCTGTCCCCTTTCCCCCCTGATTAGTGTGTGTTCTCACTTTGGGGCATTTTAGGCAGGGCCGTTTGTAGTCATGTTTACAGCCCTGCCTGTCCTGTTTCCCTGCTTTATTTGGGAGGATGTTTTTGATTGAGATGCCTGCCCCTCCTTGCATTTTTGGGGGGGAGATAGCTGGCAGATCTCTGCCCCCCTGCAGACCTGCACATATATTTATTGCCCTATATTTGCCGTGGCATAGCACTACATGTTTATGTCTCTCACTGTCTCCGGATAATAGTTATAATCACATAGGACTTTTTGTCTTCTCATTATATAAGGAGTAATGTCTAAGTTATTAGATTAAACTGTTTAATAGACAGAGCTGCCTCATGTATTCTCAATATGTTAGGGTTACAAATTGTTTCATCACATATATATATATGTATGTATATATATGTATATATATATATCTTCTGCCTTTCCCTTCCTATATAGAGTGTCCTCTCTCCACCTCTTTATATGTGTATTTTTATATATTTGCGTGTGTGTAAATATATATGTATGTATATATATATATAGATATATATATCATATATGTGTGTATATATATCATGTATGTGTGTGTATATATATATATATATATATATATACATATATATATATATATATATATATATATATATAATATCAAATGGAAATATTACTGTATGCTCATTTGCATGTATATCTACACACACATATATGTGTAGATACAGTTTGATCGATCTATCTATCTATCTATCTATCTATCTATCTATCTATCTATCTATCTATCTATCTATCTATCTATCTCTATACACATCTGTGTGTGTGTGTGTGTGTGTGTATGTATGTATATATATAGTGTGCTCTCTCTCTCTCTGTGTATCTAAATATATATATATTTAGATATATACACACAAAGGTTCTCCCCCCGAGCCCCAGCTCATGTCTCCCCCCTTCCTGTCCGCAGCCCGTCTCACCGGGACCCAGATGTGCCGGCCTCACCTCCTGCACAGCCCCGGGATCCCCTGGCTGGACAGCGGCAAGTCCGCCCTGACCGCCGCCCACCACCACAACCCTTGGACGGTCAGCCCCTTCGCCAAGACCCCGCTGCACCCGGCAGCCGGCGGCTCCCTGTACCCGGGCAGCGGCTCCTCGGGCGGCCCGTCCTCCTCCCACTCCGGCCCGCACCTGTTCGGCTTCCCACCGACCCCCCCCAAGGACGTATCCCCGGACCCGGGCAGCGCCGCCTCCTCCCCACCCTCCCGGGGGGAGGACAAGGAGAGCATCAAGTACCAGGTGTCCCTGTCCGAGAGCATGAAGATGGAGGGGGGCAGCCCGCTGAGGGGCAGCCTGGGACACATGGGGGGTCAGCCCTCCACCCACCACCCCATCCCAACCTACCCCTCCTATGTGCCAGCACCCCATGAGTACAGCAGTGGCCTCTTCCACCCTGGCAGCCTCCTGGGGGGCCCAGCCTCCAGCTTCACCCCCAAACAGAGGAGCAAGAGCCGGTCCTGTTCAGGTGAGAACCTATACCTATTTCTAGTACTGTTATATAAGTTCAATAACCCCCCATATACTGATACACAGGATCAATAATCACCATGTACCGATACACAGGATCAATAATCATCATATATTGATACACACGATCAATAATCGCCATATACTGATACACAGGATCAATAATCTCCACATACTGATGCACTGGATCAATAATCACCATATGCTGATTTATTGGATCAATAGTCCCTATATGTTGATACACAGGATCAATAATATCCGTAGACTGATACACAGGATCAATAATGACAACATACTGATACACAGGATCAATAATCACCATATGCTAAAACACAGGATCAATAATCACTGTCATAAATGTAATCACAATGTACTGATATATGTGTAGGAACTCTAGAAATGCATAATAATAATAATGATAATAATAATAATAATAATAATAATAATAATAATCATAGTTTATTGATATATGATTGTATACTTTGTAGGGTATCCTAAAAGGACAGGATACTTGTGTACAGATGTATTGGGCCAGTGTTTGTCATAGAGGAGGCAATAATATGGTTTTATGGGTCTCATTTGCCTTTATGGACCAGAGCACTATTGAAATGGGACACCCACATTAAACAAACCTATTGTACCTGGCTGGGCTCAGAATACTGCAGGAGATGGAGATACAGCAGAATGCCCACCTCTCAAATGTATATTTACCTGTTTAGGGTAGGGGGGAGGGGGGCAAAATGTATATTACAGAGCAGCATTATAAGGCTGTAGGTGGGCCATAAACACTGCAGGGAAAATAGGTTACATTACAAAACATGACATCACTCTAATATATGGTACCTGGGTGGGTTAGTATAGCTTGAGGATAAATGTAATAGATTAAATATGACATTGTACTAACATATTGTACCTGGTGGGCTTGAAGCCCAGAATACCGAAATTATATTATACGGATACATATATATGATCTGGTTTGGATAGCAGGTCTGCACAAGGGATATATTATGCATAAATCAAACATTCTACTCAAACAGAGGGAAGGTTACAAACTTAGAAGTACATTATTCAAATGCACCCCATGTGGCAGATATCTGTTCAAGAAAACATCTGTTTGATACTATTATGATTTATTCCACCAGTATGTGTTACTATGAAGTGTATGATTTATTTATCCTCATTTCAAACGAATATTTCGTGTTTATCGTTCTATTTGTAGGGCAGATAACTTTTTTTTAATACACATTGTAGTGATGTTTAAAATAAAAGATGAATTAGTTATATAGAAGCACAGCAGAATATAGCAAAATATTACAGAACCAACACAAAAAAAGAAATGTAAACATATAAAGAACAAAATGTGTTTAAAAGCCATGAAAAGAGAATTCGTTATATTTAAATAATATGACCAATACGGGCATAGAAACTCTCCATAACTGGTATTAAAAATAGGTCAATATTTGAGTCTGAAAATGTGTTAATGCAAAATAAATTGACCATTTCTTAAATACATTCAACGTCCCTCTAAAACAGAAAACCCCATTTCATTTTTAATGAGTATGGCCTTATTAGATATACCAACTGCGTGATAAGAATGTTTTTGTTTTTTAAATAGAATTGAATAAATAACTGAACAAATTAAAATGCAATACAAGGTGTATTTAGTTTTACAACACGTGTGAGAGATAAGACATAAAATAGACTTAGCCATTTAAAAAAATAATATATATATATATATATATATATATATATATATATATATAATATTAGATACTCTTAGAACAACTTGTCAAATCAAATAAAACTGAAATAAATATAGTATATATAGAATATATGTATGTGTGTGCATATGTGTATATATATATATATATATACATATACATAGATATAGATATGTATATATATATATATGTATATATACTATTTTTATATTTTTATTTCAGTCTTATCGTGTACATAAACATTTGATCTCTCAACGCTTATAGGCATAAAGAGGGGCGAATAATTGACTGCACTGTACAGTAATTGTACAGTTAAAGTAAAACACAGACACAGCCTTCTTCAGGCTGTCTCGGATTGATGGGGAAAGGGCTCAGAGGAGGATCCTTTGGGGTTAGAAAATTGCTCAAAACAAGAAAAAGTTCGTGACTGATCTAATTGTTATTGTAGAAAACTAAAACCTCAGGACATCACGACTTCTCGTGTTTCCTGCTCCTGCTTAAAACAGGGAATCAACTGGAGCAGAATGCTACGTTCAGTTCAGTTCTCTGGTTACATTGCACTGCAGGCACTGCAGAAATTGTGTTGGCTTCAGATAATCATCATTTGAGGGACCAAAAAGCGCAAACTGTATGAACCTTAAAAATCCTCCAGTGCCTTATTGCCATTACAGGTCAGATACAACTACAAACAGTTCTCACAATTGTAACCACTTGACAATCTTTGGCTAGAGAAATAGAGCTGAAAGCTCACCTTGTAAATTGACTGATAAAAGCAGAACTCATAAAGTGGTAAAAGTTTAATTACAGGACACTTTCACTTCTGCACAATTTGCATGAACTCCTTAATAAAGAAAACGTAACACGTACCCACCATTTAATGCCAAGTAAACTGTTTCAATCCTTTGCTAGGTCACTAAAATTATTTTAACATCTAACCAGAATATATATCTTACACCTTACTGACTAATTACAGCCGAAGTAAACTATTGTAAAGTATTTGTAGCTGGTTTTATTATAACATAAGCGGAGCTATTGATCTTTCTACATTTATTAAATGTGGAAAGATTGACAATTATTGTTGCAAATTAAAATAAAATACAAGATGAATAGGAAATGTAGAAGTGTGGTGAGAACACATTCCATCAACGTCCTTATTTAATAGAATTACTATTTCTTGTTTAATAAAACTAATAACTGTGTATCCAATTGTATGTATGGTATGAGTAAATGTAACAAAATGTATCGAATTATTATAACAACGTGTGATTCGCATGGAACATCCCAATCAGTGCCAAATTATTGAGTTTCAATACATTTGGGTGCTAAATTGGATATTTTCTTAATGTATTTCTTGCCGTTTTTGATAATAATGCCATGTATGATATTCTTTGTTATGCCTGATGGACAATGCAACAATATTGTGAATTTGTTTTTAAAGAAAGAAATCCGGTTTCTTCGTGTTTCCATTTAGAAGGGAGAGAATGTGTCAACTGTGGAGCTACAGCAACTCCATTATGGAGAAGAGATGGAACTGGACATTATCTGTGTAACGCCTGCGGGCTCTACCACAAAATGAATGGTCAAAACCGACCACTCATTAAACCTAAACGAAGACTGGTAGGTGTCTGATGCCAAGGTGCAGGGTGGAGGTGGGACCCGTAATATAAAGTGTGATGACTGTGATCAGAGGGCATGGGGATGTACACTGTGGGGTTTACAGCCACCTGTGCCCCGAAGAGCTTGCTATCTATGTTGTGTTTGAGATACATAGACTTGTCCACATTCCCCCAATCAACTCCCAACTTGCTTTTGGACTTAATGGCTCTGGTCATTAATATTAATTCAGCCAGTTTTGATAATGTTGAGATAATGTGAAGTTGTGGGTTTATTAACACCCACAACTAAAGGGTACACCAGGGGACTACTGCCCCTTTTTCCTTTGATTGACGCCCCCCTGTTGCTTGCTTCAGCAATACATTGAATCCTACAAACATATGATATATGTTCATTCTGTACCCAGGACATACCTGAGAACGAGACAAGAGGTAACTTGTGTTTCCTTCTAAAACATGATAGAAATAACCAAGGTTTCTTCCTCTGATAAGGGAGCACCTTAGACACAGCTAATCATTATGTGACTTCCATCTGATTATTTGTTGCTGGGGTTTTCTTTTTAACCCCTTAATTGTCCAACACCTGATGCAGAATGTTCTGTTGCCACACCCAGACTGGTGCCACAGAGGGGTCAGAAAAAAACCTCCGGGGTAAATTCCTTCCCAAACCACCAACTACTTTGTTTACAGCCCTGTGGACACAAAGTGCAAGCCCTCTATCCCCCCCCCCACCCCCCACACCTTAAAACCAATCCTACAATTACAAGCAGGAATGGACAATGCACCAGGAAGGGGTATTTTATAGATATTAGATGTGTGTATCTAGTAATATAGATGATAGATAGATATATGGATAGATATAATGGAAGCAGGCACGGCAGGACTTTAGAAAAAAAAATGAATAAAGTTTAGTACAAAATTATCAACGTTTCGGCTCTCAACTTGCAGCCAAAGTTCCCTCTGAGAGCGGAAACATTGATAGTTTTGTAATAAACTTTGTTCATTTTTTTTTCTAAAGTCCTAGAGTGTCAGCTTCCATCTGTTCTGTATTCCAGTCTCCAGTGGTTTGTACCCAAGCAAGACACTGTTTACCATAGAGTGACACTTTTGTGCATATACACACACACACACACACACACACACACACACACACACACACACACACACACACACACACACACACACACACACACACACACACACACACACACACACACACACACACACACACGAGCCTATAAAATATTTGCAGCTTGTTCTCTATAGAATCAATCCCTTGATCCATTTTATGGGATTAACACATTATAAATGCTAGATTAAAAAAAATAATAATAACATCCAGTAGAACAGTCCTGTTGCTCTAATAAAATCTAATACATCTTGTAAAAATAGAATTTTCTACATAGCTGCTAGGAGTACAAGTCAGAACAATACCCAATGTACTGACTTCTTCACCTCGTTACATTCCCACCCCACAGGAGACATATATCCTGAGTTTAGGACTAGTAGGGTTACCTTTTATCAGCCTCATAAATCAAGTGAACACCCCTGCACTAATGTGCCTTTATAAAGGGCATGGTCATTTCGCTTGTATAGTCTAGGAGCTATGCAGAGGTTTTTTTTTCCCTCTCTCCCATTTAGACAATCCCTAACTGTTTTTATAAGCTTTTCATTTTTCCATGGAGTCACCTACACTTTGTATTTTTTTTTTAATGTGAGTGAGGCCTTTTTTCTTTGTTGTAAATGGCCTTTCTGGGTTCATGGTGGCAGTTTCCTATCCGGATATCTGCATTGTGCTGATAAGGAAACTTTGTATTCTCTGTTTCCGGAGTTTAAAAAACTTTAGAGAGTTTTCTCTAGGCAGGGCAGCAGAACAGGCTGTTTTGAAATGTCCAATACCCTGCAAATAATGCCTAGGAGGCTAAGAATAATAAATATATTTTTTTACAGGGTTGAGTTTTCTTAGGAAGGCTGAAAATGAAAAAAAAAAATTAAACTAGATTAACCTCTTCAGTGCCGGGTAACCAGTAACAAATAGAACTGCTTGTCTATTTGCTATTAAAGGGGTTAATTTATTTAGACGGGAATTATCTGAGTCATTTATTTCATGTGAAGTGCTCTCATATTGTCTGTTCTGTGACTCACGTGTGACTTTTAAGCCTAGAAAACCTTAAAACCGCTGTGAAGTCTTATTGTCAACAAGCTTTAAAAATATATATAATGTTATATGGGAAATAATGACATTTAAATACAAAGTCTGTTACTTTCTGTTGGCTGAACACGGCAGTTAATCAGTTGTACACAGAGGAAATAACTACATGGGAGCTGGGTATATGAGCCTGCATTGGGGAGTTGTATTTTAAAGTGATGTATGATTGTATATGGAAGGTTATAAAAGACCATTAACTGACTAGACCCAATATGATTACACTGAAAAGAACAGATTCATTTTAACATTATTTCACCATTTATTAGGTTACATGTTTGAATTTGGGGGTCTTGATAAATTAACCTCTTCACTTCTGTTATGTAAATTACTCACAGTTTTTCAAACAATAATTTAAAGGGTAATTAATTGAAACGGCATCAAATTAACTCTTACACGCTGGATAGGTTAAAAAAAACAAAACAAAAAAAAAGATACTCTGGCACTAGGGGCGTTCTTTGTATATGTTTCATAAAATGAGCCAACACTCCCTTTTAATCAAGCCTGAAAGATTGTTTTGTTTCCATGTGAAGGACACACACTGACATGTATTGATCTGTCTTTTATAGTCAGCTGCTAGGAGAGCTGGAACATGTTGTGCAAACTGTCAAACCACAACTACAACCTTATGGAGACGCAATGCAAACGGGGACCCAGTGTGCAATGCCTGTGGACTTTACTACAAGCTCCACAATGTAAGTCAGCCTGGGAGAGGTTAGATGCTGTGCCTGCGCTTGGCTTGCAAGAAGCTCAATTGGTTTCAGTTCTGATGGGTGTCTCCACAGGGACCCAAAGACCATTCATGTCTTGGCATAGTGATGCTGCCTCTGCTGACATTACAATGCAGCAGCTTGGCTTCAAAAGCCTGGTTAAAACCAGGGGGGAATTAATTGGCTATGAAATCAGCACCTCTCTTCTCTCCCTTCCTTCCCCTCTTTGGTTGAATGCAAAGAGCAGACATCCAGATGGGGTTTGTTTCAAGTTTTAGACTCTACATTGTTTACAAAATATATATATATATATTAGCAGGATGCAAACATTTTGTTCCCTGCTAATTATTATAAAAAAAAGGCCAAAGTATTTATTTTCTTTGACTTAATGATACAAAAATAATCTGCATTTAGATATACTTGTGAATTATTTTATATTAAAGTCATTATTTGCTTCATATGTATTGGGTGCAAACAGATATACAGGATGCCGAAAACACATTCTGGGAGGCTGTACAAATACATTAGACATGGTTAAAAATTTGCATGAGCCTGATGTTCTTGTATTTTGTTACAGGTGAACAGGCCCCTCACCATGAAAAAGGAAGGAATTCAGACCAGAAATAGGAAAATGTCCAACAAGTCCAAGAAAAACAAGAAGGGCTCTGAGTGCTTTGAGGAACTTTCCAAGTGCATGCAGGAGAAGTCCTCCCCTTTCAGCGCTGCTGCTCTTGCCAGTCACATGGGTCCTATGGGGCATTTGACACCCTTCACCCATTCAGGTCACATCTTGCAGACACCTACACCCATCCACCCTTCCTCCAGCCTCTCCTTTGGACATCCACACCCATCCAGCATGGTGACAGCCATGGGATGAAGATAACAGCTAAACAGACTTCACAAGAGTGTAGGGGGCATTGCCTAAGGTGGCACCCAGCACCCAGAATCTGCCAAGAAGACAGTGTAAAACTGATTTGCAGCTCGGTGGTTGCATGTAATGGACCTTAACAGTGGACTTCAGCAGAGCTGCTTGGTGGGGTCAGATAAGCACTTTGCCCCCATGGACTGGAAATGGAAAGCAACCGTTTGACACTTTCTGACTCATCTATTGTGGCGAAAGTACCAAGAAAAGTTGGATACAGTGGGGTTTCTTTTCGCTTTGTTTTGATTACTGTGAATATTGTAAATCTATTACCAACCCATCACCCCGTCAGAAAGGACCCAGTGGTAGCTTATGCTGGATTTGTATTGCAGACATTGTTTCAAAAGAACAACTTTATATATATATATATATAAAAAAAATAATCTAAGACTTAATTTTTAAAGGAAAACAAACAAAAAAAAATATTTATTGTGTCCTGAATTTTTTATTTTTTTTCAATCCGCCTCCATTTTTGTTCTGGGCTCATCTGTTCTGTGCTATTGGTACCAATATTGGTGTACAAGGCCACCCCAATAGCTCTGACCTAGTATTAACCCCTACACTGCTGGAGGGCTCCACAGTGAAGAAGTTGGGGGGAGAAAAAAAATCAACCATGAAAGCAAACAAACATTGAAAATTATTTAATGTGGTTCTTGCTAAGTGATTGCACCTGGGCCAAGGTTTTTTTGTTTTTTTTTTAATGTTCGTTGGCCGTGTTCCCTAACATTCCTGGGTATACGCATGCCAGATCCTCTTCAAATGAAATGTGCCGGCTCACAAAAGAGGAAAAAGCAAGAAAAATAATAACAGCACAAACAAACAAATGGCGGTTCCAGTTGGAGGAACGAACCTCTCTTTGCTCTTCCAGATGCGTTAGCAGCTGGCCGCCAAGTCACCCAGCCCCAATTATGTAAAAAAAAAGGGTCACAGTTCTTTGGGTTACCAAAGGAGAAAGCCAGACTGGACATAGTAAGGGGAGATAATCAGTATTAACAGGTACACCCATTGGTAGACCCAAGGCCTCCACGTTGGCACAGTTGAGATGAGCCCCAAACTCGAACTTCTTTCATTTCCCATTGATAAAAAACCACAAGTTACCTAATGAAGACAGAAGGGCAATGTTCTTTCCAATGTGACGTTAATACATTGATTGTTTGGTCCCCAAAGCATCTTTTGTGAACAATTTCCAGTATAACATAATGATGTATATATTACTGATACTTTTCATGAAGAGGAAGCGAAATGTCCTATGTCACTGGCAGTAGGACGCGAAAAGGGGTACACGGCGTCCTTCACTTGTGAAAATAACACAGACGTGTGTATCTTATGTATTGTTAGAACAAAAGACCCACTTCTAATGTACATTTATTTCCCTAAATCTATCATACAATTATTTGATAATAAATGATCATTAAAAAAAAATATATATATATATACAGTATATCTAACAAGGGCCAAGCAGCATTAACCCTTGTACTGCTGCTGGGATGGGCTGGGAGGGCTGGATTGTAGACTTCTCCAGGAGCAAATGGGTTAATACTAATCTGGGGAGGCATGCCATTGCATTTTGTAGGTAAATCTGGGGGAAGGCGGATTTGTATCATCTGCCCAGGTGAGAAGAAAAAAAGTGGTCCTGTTTTATTTTTTAACCCTTTTCGCAGCCAGAGGGGCCTGCATCATTGGTGGGGTTAAAGCAAGGGGCGGGCAACTCCCTTCCTCAATGGTCACTAACAGGTCAGGTTTCAGGACATTCCTGCTTCAGCACTGGTGGCTCAAATCAGACCCTGCTTCAGCACAGGTGGCTCAATCAATCCCAGTTTCAGCACAGGTGGCTCAGTCTTTGACTGAGCTAGTGATTGAGCCAACTGTGCTGAAGCAGGGATATCCTGAAAACCTGACCTGTTGGTGGCCCTTGAGGACTGGAGTTGGCCACCCCTGGGTTAAAGTGTAATGGTACCCGTTGTAAATTATTTTGTACCTGCTTTTTTATAGGGAGATGGGTGTGGGAAAGGGGAATGTTACTGGTACACAAGAAATCAGAAAGTGCAATATGTTGCCCGTCTCTGCTGTGTGTATCTCAGTGGTCCAGACATAAATTATTTTGTACCTGTATCAGCATAAAATTCTACAGTATTTTTTGGGGGGGCTTGTTTATTTTGATTAGTGACCTAAGTTATTGTTGATTATGTACACCATGTTTATATATTGTCTGTAAAAAGTGTATGCTATTCTCATATTCCTTGAAGGTGAATACTGCTAAGAATAAAATACTTTTTTTTGTGGAAAAATGACCCCATTTCTGGATGCTTGTTTCTTTGCCAAAAAAAGAGGGCCTCTGAATGGGGAAGTGTTTGTCAATCAAGTGGTTTTTTTTCCCCTTATCCCACCCACCCTGTCCTTATCAGAGAACCAATAAAGATAAGGGAGATGGGACTTTGCCTGTGCAAACTCTTGTTGAAAGTACAGTGACATCACATACAAGGGAGCAGCCAGAGGAAATCAAACCTCTCCCAATTCTCAGCTCACCATGTTTACAAACCTACTTTGAAAACATTATTGTAACATACGGCATGTACAGCCAGTCCTCGTTTTACAACGCTGCGCATTACAACGAATGGCTTATCCAACGCTATGCAATGCATACCTATGTTCATTTTTACAACGCCAAAACGGCTTATCCAACGCACTTACGACGCTTTGCAACCTTTTTTATGTGTATGTGTATATATATATACACACATACACATAAACAACGTAGCAAAGCGTCTTTAGAGCATATATATAATATTATATTATACTATATAATATATTATTTATTATGTTATATTATATATATAATACAGTATATACACTATATAATTTATGTGTGTGCTGCATATCTTATTGCCTGCGTAAAATATTTGGTGTATTTTAGTGTTAAAAATGCCTTCAGGAATGGAACCTTTCATTTAAACAGTGTTCCTATGGGAAAACGTGTTTCGCTTTACAACGTTTCGCTTTACAATGTTTCGCTTTACAACGCCATTTTGAGTAACGCATTGTGTCGGATAACCGAGGACTGCCTCTATAGGTGTCATATTGTGGTAAAAGAAGGCATCTATCTCCTACATGTAACCCTTTAAACAGATTAGTGCCATTAGTACACTTTGGTCCTAGGAAGATTGACCCTATAAGAACCAATTGTGTTTTACTTTTCTGCATTCCCATGGAGGCCTCTAATTTATTTCTTTACCCTACAATGTCACCCCAAAAAATGTAGAGCCTGACATATATACTGGAATTATGCAGCTCTTATTATAGAGATTAAGCCATTATGCAAGAAAACAATTATTTCTAGCCAAGCAATTGCAGCTGTGCTCATATAAGTCTTATATAATAATAATAATTACTAGTAAATACCTCTGGAGAACAACATCACAGAAAAGAAAGGTAAGATTCACTGTACAGAACATAAGGTTTATTGAAATTTGACAATAATAAAACATTTTTTTTCCACAGTAAGAGACTCAAAGAAGCTGCAGTTGTGTTAATTATGGGTCTCCTAATTAATCACAGTGCAATTATATTGTCTAACATTCCTCTACTTTCTTAGGCCGTTTGGAGGTTTTACAAGGGAGAAAAGAGCACATTTATCCAAATGTGCCCTGTAATTGGGACAAATTAGGGAGTTGTTTTAATTGTAGCGTATTTTCTTCTTTTTGATGTTTGCTCAGCTCTCTAGTTCTAAGTGTGAGAACAGTCTATAACAAACAAACCTTGTCCTCCGCTGTAAGAATATATCTCTTAAAATGCATGATTCCTTGTTGCACCTATAAAAAAAAAAGCTCAGGATAAGGGAGGGAATTCCACAAGGAACGGCAGGTTACAATGTAATGTTTCTGTTTTTCAGGACATATGTTCCAAAATTAATTAAATGTGAGTATGTATAATTGTATTTATATAGCATCAATATGTGTGTGTGTGTGTGTTTACGATACAGGGAAATAAAAACAGGAAGAGCGGGAAGTAAATTGGAATACGAGGCAGAGGGATTTCCCAGCCTGAAGAGCTACAATTTAGGAGGTATATTGAGAGACTTATAGACACTGTAGGAGTAAAAGTGTATTTATTAAAAATGCAAATCTGGGAGGTGATGTGCATCTGGAGTCAGCAGTGTAGGTGTAAATAATATCATCAGATGCTTCTTTGAAGAGGTGAGATCTTAGCTGGGCTTTAAAAATGTAAAACAAATATATATTCACAGCGCTTCTCCATGTAAGGAGCATGCTGCTGGGGAAAGAATTGGCCATGCATATGTGAAAAAAAATAGAAAGAAATGGAGCTTGACGAATATTGAGTGGAAGAGGGTTCCACTAGGGAGGGAGAGATGAGTGAAAGGGGCTTACGATGTGAAAGATGCAAAGATGAAAAATCCTTGGATCGAGCGCAAGAGACGAGTAGGACGAGAGATCAGAGTTGAGATATATGGGGGGCAGAGGAGTTTAGAGCCTTAAAAGAAAGGGGAAGAATATTGCAGTTTATATGGGGAATAATAGGACGCCAGCAGAGAGAGTTCAGGAGATCAGAAGCAGACACGGATTCCTGCAGCAGTATTTTGAATGGATGGTAAGTGAGAGAGATGTGAGGCAGGGAGGCCAGATAAAATAATGTTACAGTAATCTAATACTTTTCCGATTTTTTAAAGCTGCAGACATAGCTATATCCTACGTGTGTGTGTTTTAATAACTCAGTTTTGTAATATGAGAAAATACTGGTAGCATTTAAAATAAAAACAACTCAGAATTACATGTTTAATGTATTATAATATAACAAGCATTTTTTGTTTCTATAGCAACCATTTACAAAGTCACATCCCCTAACTATTCTGAAACAGGCTCTGGCACACCTGTTTTTGAGCCCGGCCCTCTCTCCAACAGTGCACCAATTGTATCTAGTGACGGGATGATTACATGATCTTCCCCACAGAACTTTGCATCTTTGGTCCTCTTCTGCTGCACTGACGGCCATTTAGTAAACTCCTGAGCCGAATCTTCGCCGATCGATCACAGGGGAACGGATCGATCGGCAACTTAGCTAATTATTTATCATTGTGTGGATTGTATTGATGCAGATAGTAAAGGGGAATAAAAATGACAGCCTGGACCGCTGCTTTAAAAGGCAAAGTCGCCTGATTTGTGTGTTTACTTTTTCATTGATAAACTGACAATTTATTGGGGGTCAGTCAGCAAGAAACAGATGTCAAACTATTTTAAACTTCTTTTTTTATTGAGTTTCAAGTGTAATATGACAGGGTGGGAGGATACAGAAAACAAAATTGGGTGGGGAACCAAGTCTTCCCACTTCAGGAAATACAGTAAGCACCGGGCTGTTAACATCTTCGTACATTCACAGGTATGCATACAAGGGAGAGTCCGAGTGTACTTTAGAGGCGGGGATTCCTATTGGGGATTCTAAGCCTGTAGTCCGACAACCCAGGAATATGCTTGTGGGTGGTTTTTGTCTCCCATTCAGGGGTTAATAATGTTGTTTATCAATGGCCTCGGATCTGCCAACCCCCCTTTAAATGTAATCCGTGGGGCCCATACTTGCTGACATTTAAGAACAGTGTCATGTAACAACTTTTTCATCATCATTATGTCCCAGATTTTAGTATCGGTCTGTGTTATAGTAGGTGGGTTCTTCTTCCCTCCATGAACTGGCTATCATGCATTTTGTAGCTGATAGGATGTGGGTTGGCAATTTGTCTATCCAAGCCCTCAATGGCTTTAAGCAGCAGAAACTACCACGGATCTCGTGTGATGCTGCACTGCGTGATCTGATTAATTCATCTCTTTACTTTTCTCCAGGGGCTTCTAACCTTGGGGCACGCCCAGCAGATATGAAGGAATGTGCCCCTACCTCTCCGCACTCCCTCCCGCAATCTGGGGAGTGGTCCTGCGAGATTGTGTGTAGGATTCTGATGTTCATCTCTTTAATGCGTTCATGTCTAACGCAGGCGTGCTCAACTCCAGTCCTCAAGCCCCACACCCACCCCAAAAAGTCAGGTTTTCAGGATATCCCAGCTTCAGTATAGGTGGATCAATCACAGGCTCGGTCAAAGACTGAGCCTGTGATTGAGCCACCTGTGCTGAATCTGTGACTGATTGGGTCACTTGTGCTGAAGCAGGGACTGATTGAGCCACCTGTGCTGAAGTTGGGGCTGATTGGGTCACTTGTGCTGAAGCTGGGACTGATTGAGCCACCTGTGCTGAAGTCGGGATATCCTGAAAACCTGACCTGTTAGAGGGGTCGGGGGAGGGCTTGAGGACTGGAGTTCAGCACCCCTGGCCTAGCATATGGAGGACTTGGATATCCTTTCCCAAATGACTCCCCAATCGTCCCCACCCTGCTCCGTGCCGAGGTCCCTTTCCCATCGCTGCGCACATTTATTCTTTTCTTCCATATTCCCTTCCGTCAGTAAATTATACAACAGAGAGAAATAACAGATTATTTTCCAAATTATAATAAAGTGTCTCGAAAACAGTCGTGGTTCTAGTCGTTTTTGTTTTTAACTCTTTCCTATGGATGCTGCAAAGTGTCTACAGTTTATTAGGGAGTCCAAAGTTCCCATGTACTGTAGGTCCTGGAAAGATTGGAGGTTTGAGTACTTGATAGGGTTCCTACAACTTGTTACTCCTTTCTGCCTCCACAAGGGAAATTAACCTTTAGATTCGCCACTTGGGAACTAGGAGTTTCCTCATAACTTTGTTAACGGGGAGGGGATTGAAGAGAAGTTTATGGACCTTTTCCCATACTCTTAGCGAGTGGGAGATAACTAGGTGAGCATCATGTTTCCTATGTCTTTTGGCAGCTGGAAACCAGAGTTGAAATACCTGTTACCTGTGCATCACCTCTTTCCATTCTTTCTTTACGGCCTTTTTAGTGATCAGTAAAGCAAATGACCTTGTCTCGCTGCTCTGCAAAATCGCCAAAAAGTCGGGTAAGGCCAGACCGCTCTCCAGAAATGGGTCCTACATGGTTATTAGCTTGATTCTGGTCTTTTTCGTACCCCACTCAAACCTGGACACACACCTTCATAGGTCACCAATTATTTGACGTGGGACAGATACCTGGCAGTACTTGGAAGAAATATAAGATTCTCGGGAAAATATTCATTTTTCCTAACCACGATACTGGGTAATTTAGAAATTTTTTTTAGATCCTCTAATTTTTTGAGCTAGTAGTTTTGCTCATATACGTTCTTGTAATGCTTTGTAATGTAGACCCCTAAGTATTTTAGATTCTCCACATCCCAGTTTATTTTAAAACCTTGTTTCAGTTCAACAAAAAGAATCAGAGAATCGGTATACTTTTATAAAATAAAATAGAACAGTCCCACGATAAGACTGAACATAACATCAATAATAACAATATAACAATAAAAGTAGCATTAAAATAAACTTACAACTAGCTACAGATGTGTGAGTAGGTGACCGTTATGAAATGCAGCCGCAGGAGTAGGTGTACCAGGTTTGGACCATCAAGTTCCATCTGCTGTAATTTCCTTCCCTCTGCCGGTCTACCTCTCCACCAATGAAGATTC
This sequence comes from Ascaphus truei, assembly GCF_040206685.1. Classification (NCBI taxonomy): domain Eukaryota; kingdom Metazoa; phylum Chordata; class Amphibia; order Anura; family Ascaphidae; genus Ascaphus; species Ascaphus truei. Next base: position 29,477,552 of record NC_134499.1, read on the forward strand.
ACGTAGCAGGCCTCCGTGACCTCTACGCGTTTCGCACTACGTGCTTCGTCGTTTCAGTTCAGCTTGCTGGGTGGCCGGGATATTTAGGCTCAGGGCCTCGGATTTTGTGTTCTTTATTTTGAAGTTTGTCAATGTAGCAACGTCCTTTATTTCTCTAAAAGGTTCTGGGACGGATGTTTTCGGATTCGGGAGAGATAGTAGTAACACATTATCGGCGAACAAAGAAACCTTGTACAGTAGGGCCCTGCTTTTCGGCATTCCGCTAATACGGCGGTTTTATAAATAAATGTTTCCTGACTCAGTGCTTGGTGCGCACACCCCAGCGTCCGTTGCCCCCCCCCCTGCAACACGCCGCGTTGCATCATGCAGCCCAAGCTCTCCACACACGCAGGCTCATGCTCGTGTCCCCTACCCCTTTCTTCCTCAGTTCCCGCCCCAATCCCTTCTCGGCTCGCCAGCGTTTGCTTCCGGAATGCTGCTTTCTGGGACATAGTAGGAGTAGGTAGGAGGAGGGACGCGATGTCGCAGGTGAATATAGCATTTGTGCGCTCTGCACCAAAAAAAAGGTTATGTTCCGCTTTTTGGCGATTTTCACTTTTCGGCGGCGGTCTGGAACCTAACCCGCCGTATGAGTGGGGCCCTAATATAGTCCTTTTTTAACCTATTAAACATGCCACCGCCAATAATTCACTTCGGTGTTATGTGGGACCTGAAATTGTTCTCCAGTTTCTTCTGATATGAATTACACATGCGCACAACTCTTTTTGAACTGTAAAGGACACCTGGCGAGGAGTAACTCATTATTCAGGGTTGAATAAACACACTCAATAGAGCAAGAAAAGGATTTCAAAAGAAAATGAAAGTGAACAACGCGCCCTTATACAGTACAAGAAAGTGATTCTTAGTATATTTGCATGTGATTACATCTTTCTGACAAATGTAGCAGCTTATACACAGTGATGAGAAACAGGACTTCTGGCGTCAAGGTGGGTGAGTGTATATAACATAACCATTCACCTTTATACAGAGAACTGATTGGCTGCTGGATATCTGAATATAGTAATAATGTATTGTTTTACAGAGAACGTGGTGTGCACAGCACGATACACAATAAAATGTGGGCATAATGAAGGGCTCTCCCCAAGTGGTTTGCAATGACAAAGGGCAATATTAAATAAGATGATATACTCTTCCACTTCAAAGGCTAATGCACTAACCACTCCAGAATTTGTTTAACGTTTGGTCCTTGGCCCTTGGTAAAGAAACCGTGCAACGTTAAGGGGGAAAGGATCATGTCTTCCTTCCTTTATCATAAGAACATGTGTTCTGCAAAATGCCATTCAGGAATAATACTGCATTTGTAAGATTATGGAACTAACACTAGGTTCAGCATCTCTGTCCTTCTGTCCCTGATAACGACCCCATACCAGAACCAAACTCTGCGTCACTTGTCCGTCCTTTAATGCTTTAATATTATTGAGCAACCCGTTGAGTTTTCCTCGGTGTCGCGGTTTTCTTACACCCTGGCACTTTATTCTGTTTGGAATTATATCTTATTTATTTATAGAAAATGTTTTGCCAGGAAGTAATACACAGAGAGTGACCTCTCGTTTTCATGTATGTCCTGGGCACAGAGTTATGATGACAATACATGGTTACATTAAATGTCTCTTTCCATGTCACCGTCCCGTTTACCCACTGTGACAGGGTGAAGTCAGCTACTAATAGTTATGCCTGGGGAACATACATCTGAGTCCTTCATCCAGCACTCAGAGGGTTAACCCAGGAGGAATGGTTGGGTAATCAAGAGGTGAGCAGACACACCTGACAACCAGCATGAGATAAAAGGAAGCCAATGCTTGTAAGCAGGTGGCTGTCTCATTCTACAGAGCTATCCTAGACAAGCTGCTATGCAGATGGATTCACAACTCTCTCTCTAAACCACAGTAAGAACTTTTAATATTGTTTCCTGACTGTTGTGGTGTATGTTAAAGGGTTAGTAACTGGACATAGCCAGCCAGCCTGACAGATAGGACTTGGGTTGTTAGTAAGTTCTCCCAATGTGGAGTAGATGTTATTTTGCTTTTGTGTTGCCTTAAAGGGACAGTGTGCCCACATGTTTGGTTATGCTGTGGAGAAATAGAACCACTCAACATTTGCTTTCACCTGAAACTACACGTGTGGACTATTGTCTGACCTCGGCCACAGGCCGTCCTGCCACACCCACACATACTGAAACGGCAATAAGATGAAATGAGTCTTGGTTGAAGCATACAGGGATAGAATATGATATTTTAATTTGAAGGCCCCCAAAGTCTGCCCATCTGCGGCAAAACATCAGACCCTATTTGATCCTTGACTTTCTTTTAGATTTATAATAGCCTTATGTCTATCCCAAGCCTTTTTGTATTAACTTACTGTTGTAGACTCTACCAGCTCCGTTGGGAGACTAATCCATGTATCCACCACCCTATCTGTGTAGAAGAACTTCCTCACATTTCCCCGTTGCGGCCACCCTCCAGCTTCACAGCGCGGCCTCTTGTTCCCGCGTTTCTCTTTCGCTGAAATATGCCTCTCTCCTGTACTTTGTTCATACTCTTTATCAGTGGTGGAGTCCCAGTACTTACCGGCCCAGGCTATCCCTTGAAGAGCAACCCTCCTCCTGCAGCGTCGCGGCACCATGTGACGTTGCGTTGTCATGGCAACGCGCAGCCATTGTGACGTCGCGGAATCCTCTACGTTGGGTTCGCCATGACAATGCGACGCTGCAGGAGAAGATTCCGCTCCGGAGAAGGTAAGACACCCCCTTCTCACTCACTCCAACACAGACACACACTCACACCTTGGGGTGAGGAGCAATTTTGGCGCCGGTCCGGGGACTCTGTCGCTCCCTCCTCCAGCTCCCTTCCTCCGGTGGGGTGGAAGTTGGATCCCGGCACAGACAGGAGGAAGGAGAGTATTGCAGGTGGTCAGCATCAGCCTACTGCACTGGCCCACTGCACTTACCCACCGGGCAACCCCGATCGCCAGGTAAGGCAATCCGCTCATGCTTTATGCATCTGAAAGTTTCTATCACCCCCTCCCCCTTCTAACTTCTAAGTTGGACATATTAACGCTATTTAGAATTTCCTGAAAAATCTTATGCTGTAGACCCCAGGGTGGGTGCACAAATTTGGGGGGGGGGAGGGAGGGCGCAGCGTGAAAATTTAGGGGGGAGCGCGGCGCATACAGAGGCCCTGTGCTCTTCACCACAACATTTAAATAAAATGCCAGGGGGAGCGCGAGGCCTCTGTAACTCCCGTACCTTGTCCCCAGCGGCTTCTGGCAAAGTGTCGCCATGGAAACACGGTGTCACATGACGTTGTGATGTCAGTAAACGCCGGAGAAAAGGTAAGGGAGGGAGGAGTAAGCAGGGGTGAGAGCAGGAAGGGGAGCGCAGACAAAAACCTTTGCGCAATTTTCTAAAAATAATTTATAGCAGCAATACTACATTCCCACTTTTTTTTCTTTCTATTTATTTATAAAGCATGTGACAATGTATAATTCAACATTCTTACCTAAAATGGCAATTGTTTGGTGCTCCTGTTAAAAATCTGTAAAAATCCTGATTGTGCAACACATCTGTTTGTGATACTTTGTTGCCAAAGGGCAGCGCTCAAAAAGGTGTGTGTTAGAGCCTGTTTCAAAAGAGGAAGTGGATATGACTTTCTAAATGGTTACTGAAGCAAGCAAAAGATGATCAGTACATTAAAAAAGATTCTTAAAAATAGCATTAGGAGTTTTAAAAAATATGCAGACAGTATTATCTAATACAACAGAACTGATTTATTTTTTTTAAAAATACACATAGGATTTTTCATGTTTTGCTGATTTCAAATATGTTTTGAAATCGGAATGTCTCCATAACAGAAAATCACTGGGAGATTGAACATTTATTTATGAGATCAAGATGTGCAACGGCAAAGTCACTGCAAAAAAAATAAATTAAAAAATCGTGGCTATTGGAGCTTAAAATGTTGTAAATTGATATTGTTACTGTAAGTGAACATATTGATGTGCTAAAAATAAAAGAGAATGACTTGATTCATTATATTGTTACATATTCTGTGAGTTTCCGTAGGGGATCCAATTTCCCTTCTAATGTCTCATTCCGGGCTGGGCTGCTATCTCAGTTTGAGCCTATTTAATCTGGCAGCTCTCAAGAAAATGAGATGTTCTATAAAGCCGGTTTTGGGTGTTTCTTGTATTTGGTAAACTGTATCTGTCCTCCTGAGAAACGCAAAGGGACAGCTGGGAGATGTACAGGTGCACAAATCAAAACAGGCAAATGTGTTCCATGTGTCTGAACACAGGCTGCCCATACCCCCAGAGCGGCCATAAGCACAGAACTACATCGAACTAATGTCATTGATATGTTTAATAATTAAAAAACAGGTAAGTGATGTCAAAAAGTAGGGGGAAAGTATACTTTTTTTTTGCTGCAATATTTTACGTTTTAATAGATTTAAGTAACAAAATAACAAGGAGCGCAACCCCCCCCCCCCCCCCCCCAGGTTTATATGAACATCTGGAAGCTGCAGAACTCCCACCTATTCTTAAGTGAGCGTTGTTCCACCTATAAAATATACAATTGTTGAAGTGACACTGCAGATACACAAAAAGCACAAAAGGTAGACCGCCAATATTCCAATGGTTGAAGGACCAGCTGAGTTTACAGGACGAGTATTGTTTAAACCATTGCTCCTGGAAATACGTTGAAATACTGTAAGTGGGAGGTTAGGGTAAGTTTTACTGCCCGTACATATCTGCTCTTATCTCTCCCTTATCCTGTGTCATTTTACCCCTCTGTTCTCACTTCAGCACAGTTCTTTAATATTCTTAGGTTTTCCTTTGGAAAAGTCCCCGTATTTAGTAATACATTTCAGTAGCCTGAAAAACATGATAACAATGTCGTTTTTAAATGCACGAAGCGCGCTAAGCTTAGGGGCTTATTCTATTTGCGCCAACGCAGCCATTTTTTGGGGCCAAAAATCTCCATTGAACTGTATAGGGATTTTTGGCCTGTATGGCCGCTTTGGCAGATATAGAATTACCACCTTAATGCTTACTGCCTCTGTAAATATCCACTTAGAGTGGCTGACAGGCATAATTAGGAAGTCTTATGTAAAGTTCCAGAAGGTATGTCTCCCTTGGCTGGTATACGAGAGCCTTCGACCTCCTGGCTGACCTCCTGGCTAGAGTCACCAACAGGGGGGGGGGGAGGCGTGACCCGGTGGCTGCGCGGGGAGGGCTGGCCGGCTGGCGTTGGAAGTTGGGTCAGGCCCAACTTCTTTGCCTGACTGCCGGTCTTCTCGTTGCCGCTGGGACCTGGCTCTCCTCAGCTGCGGGCCTCCCTCACTGACACAGTCCCTTGCTGAGCCTCTGATGTCGGCGCACACCGTAAGCAAGCTGGGCTCAGCTTCCGGCGAGCACCGGCATGAGAGAGAGGCCCGGCGTGGGACAGAGTGAGGGAGAGATCCGCACCTGGGGAGAGCTGGGGCCCGGCAGTAACGAGGGGACCAACTGTCGGGCAAAGAAGTTGGGCCCAGTCAGAGGCCTGAGACCATCCCCAAGGTAGGTAAGTTTGTATTTATTTGGGGGGTGTTTTTTTTGTAAATGTATTTAGGGGTGGGGGGGGTTGTATGTATTTGGGGATGGGGGGGGTTGTATGTATTTGGGAATGGGGGGGGTTGTATGTATTTGGGGATGGGGGGGGGTTGTATGTATTTGGGGATGGGGGGGGTTGTATGTATTTGGGGATGGGGGGGGGTTTATGTATTTGGGGATGGGGGGGGTTGTATGTATTTGGGGATGGGTTCGTATGTTTACGTTTGCTGAAAATTCAAAAAAAATTCAAGTATACAAATGCTCTATGCTCATTCTGTAAAAGTGTTGTGGCTGACTGTATATAATAAAATATACTGCACTTATACACGTACATAGAGTATTTAGGTTTTCACATTGCACACCACTACAGCACTAAAGAGGTTATGGGATGGGGTGTTCTGTGTATATCCCCTAACCTGCATCATTCAATGCCAGCCTCTTCTTTACTTAGTACAGGGGTCGCCAACTGCAGTCCTCAAAAGCCACCAACAGGTTTTCAGGCTATCCCTGTTTCAGCATAGGTAGCTCAATCAGTCCCTTCTTCAGCACAGATGGCAAATCAGTCTTTGACTGAGCCACTGATTGAGCCACCTGTGCTGAAGCAGGGATATCCTGCAAACCTGACCGGTTGGTGTTGACGACTGGTGTTGGCCACCCCTGACAGTACATGCGTTGTCTACTTAGTCATCCTAGTGACTTTACATAGAAATCCCCCCGGTCGTACAAAAGCCCCTGAAATACAGTTTTGTTACGCTGACAAGAAGTGGAGCGCCCCTTTATCTCTTTATGTTAAAGCCATCTTCAGATGACTGTGGTGTATGAAAAAAAAAAAAACATTAAACAAATGAGGAAGTTTACCACTTCAAATATTCTGTAGAATTTCACCTAAACAAGTCACGCCAATAGGAAACGCGTGTGAAATATCTGACCTCATCCTTTTTTGTGTGGGTAAAGAAGGTGGCTCTCTGAGATGGGGGCAAGGAAAGATTGGGACACAATGCATTGGTTAAGAAGAGACAATCGCCGGGATTCAACTAAAATCCTGATTGCGAGACTAACACAATGGCTGCTTCAGTCAGTGTAACTCAGCAGCTGCAATGTATCCTTATATTACTAAGGTAACATTATCTATTGTTACAGTTTGCGGCTCAAAATGCAGGGAACATTGGCAACAAATGATCCCAAACAGGAAAGTGTTGCAAAGATCTTGCACTGCTGGGGAGGTGGGTTAAAACCTGCTACAGAAATCAAAGCATGCTTTAGAACTAATTAAAAATGGCATAAAGAGTCGCTATTATCTAATACTACAGAAGTGATTTATTATTATAAAAAAAAATATATAAAATAAACATATGAGATTCGACATGTTTTGCTGCTTTAAGGGCATTGAAGCTCGATCTGGCAATAACTGCCAGGACTTGAATAGTAGTTAACGCTGGATCGAGATCTAATACCTCTTATTGGAGTTTAGTGATTCCCCCCCCCCCCCACTGTGAGACAGAAGCTGTGGAGAATTCAGGAAAGAAGGGTTCTCGGAGATGAGCCTGATCATGATAGATGGGGATAAAAATAAGAGATTCTCATTGTTGCGTTGGCACATTTCACAGCGACTTCCCTAACCTTGAATAATAGAAAGCCCGTCATATCCCAGAACCCTCTCTCTTTTGCCACGGAAAGTGTACGCGAACCAGCTGTGTTTTCATGTGATGTATCCGCGTGACAAATTCTTCCGGAATACAGCGGATTCCCATTTTTCTTATTGCTAACTATTGCCGCCACATCTCAACAACGAAAGGGACGAACCCTACAAAGTGACCCGTACTCGCAGCGTCGGCGACAGCGGATCGAGCGTCGAACAACTGGAGCCAGCAGTTGGAGAGGGCCTGGCGTGGCCGAAGGCAGACGTTACACCCAGACAGAAGTCGCTCAAGGTCACGACTGTATCCCAGGGACCCGGGAGAGCTGTACTGTATACGTGATAAATAGTAAATAAATTGTTTGCCTGTTTGGGCACTTTCATAGCATACACTGCCCACAGCATCTGACAAAAGTAATTGTAGCCTGTTCACAGGCTGTTTAGCAATTGTTTGATATTGATATGTTTAAGTGGCACAGAATGTGTTGCTTGGGTGAGCGATTCCACTGTTTAACAGCTCGAGAGTACTGCACCTTGCTGAGTCTGCCGCTTAAAGTGGGCGGCTCGCCCAGAACTGAACAGAATAATTAGGCCAAGAAGAGACAAATGTATTTCTCTTTCTAAGCTCTTTAAAGCTGGACCAGACGGCTCTTTTCTCATTACATACACGCAGCTCCAACCCAAGATGCAAATTATAGGCTCAAGCTGAAACGTTGCCCTGTTATTGTGGATCAGCATTGGACGCAAAGAAAAGCATGTTCCTTGTACGCTGCTGTAACCCTAGAAGTTCAGTGGCCTAAAACCTTGACAAGGAGAAGTCTTGTTAGACGAAATTAAATGAGCACTTTGGCTGCCAACCTGTAAGATGTGTTCACCTGCAATTCACCTGCGATGGGGCTTTTAGCATCTGTTACCAAAATAATGGGGACAAAAGAATGGATTATTTATCTGCGTCTCCACCCACCAAATTATCCTCAGTACCTGCAGGGCTGGCAGTGCGGCTTTGTTCACCTGCTCGCTGTGTCTTGCTGTTGTCTGGGGTAGGGACGGTGGAGGTGCAGCTTGGGGGTGGGCGATTTCCCTATGACCGCAGTTCGAAAAAGGTAAAGAGTATAGTTAGAGGGGTCTGTACATTAAACTGACTCTGGGGTGATTATTCAATCAACTGCGATGGTGCCAGTTGGGGCATTATGGCACGGAAACTCCCATTGGCTTCATTCAATTTAATATGCAGTGATTCTCCTTGTCTGCGAAGCCTGTGAGATTTCTGAAGCTTCCCTGACATTATGACCTAACTTTAGGGCTATTGCAAGGGGGCAAAGAGGTTGGGGCTCTGGTATAAATCTGACCCCAACAGAGCAATAATAAACGGAGGGAGATGTAATAAGCTAGGCACCTGGGAACTCTATGTAAAGCTATTTAGACTGCCATATGCTAATGATAATTCCTTTCAGACAATTAAATATGGCACACGGAAGCTTTTCTCCAGTCTCCATGGCTGGCTCAGCCTCAGCATTTCGAATTATGGAATTGTATTCCACCATCTTGCTGAGACCGTCACTGCTTCTGACTCCAAACTCCACTTAGAGTGTAAGCTCTTTGGGGCAGAGATTTCCTTTCCTATTGTCGGATCTTATTTGTTGCACTTATTGTACTATCACTCCCTGCACTATATGGTATCTCGTGTAAAGCTCTAAGTATAGCTACGGGCAGTGGCGGTTCTCCCATCAGGCCAGGGCTTAGGGCGGCAAAATTTGGGGGCTGCAAAAATGTCTACTCCCATATACAGATAGGGTTGCCAGGTGGCTTCTCCAAAAATACAGCGGTGAAAGGGCCGACGCTCTCTCGACACACAGCCCTCTGCTCTCTCCCCGCTCCATGCTGTTTCCTCCTCTCCAAGGATCCTGACACATCCTCCTGATTGGCTGCTGCTGGGTAATGTAGCCAATCAGGATGGAGGAAGCTGCCCAGCCCCATAGCAACAGCCCTGCTTGAGGAAATACCACCCCCCCCCTCCCCAGCCGGTCAGGTCACTATGTCCAGAGAGGTAATACCGGACACATACTTGTCCAGTATTACTGCTAATTTTTTACTGGACAGAGTGTCCAAATACAGGATAGTCTGGTACAGTACTGGACACCTGGCAACCCTAGAGATGCCGCTCTCTCGGGCCTACCAGGCCTGATGGGAAGGCACTTACATGTGGGGACCGCCTCCTTGCTGCCGCTCTCCGAATCGCAGCGTCAAATGACACCGCGGACGTCACCAACATGACGTCACGCGGCATCTCGTATGGCAACGTGACGTCGCGACGTCAAACTACATCCCAACGTCACGTTACCATGGCGCCTCTGCGCCGTGCAACGTCACGATGTTGGTGACATCCGGGCGGCGGATCTTGAAATCCGACGCTGGCGGTGGGCGCAATATAAACAAAGATATACATTTAATATACAATCCTACGCGGCTTGACGCTGTTATTTCGGCGAGCTTGGACTATCCTGTGATATTTACTTTTCCCACCTTCAAATATTTTTCTGTAAGAAAATGTCTTTCATTTAGTTTAATTTAGTTAAGGTTAATTTAGTTTTCAAAGCTTTCATTATTAATGCCATCAGACGTTAGCCTGATCCCTACAACATTGAAATCACTGGAGCATCGTTACTTGATTAATGTTTTGACTCCTTATCGACTCTAAATGAAAGCAACATGCATACAACTCTGCTCCCAGGAAAATTTACATTTATTTATCAATTTCCAACTTCCTGTTTTTAATTACTCTCTGGAAATCCTACAATACACGTTTCTCCAACTAACACCACAACCATTACGGCCTAAAAACAAATACATACGAGGCGTGCTCCGGCTGGCGCAAGAAAAGGAAAATCCACAGCAGAAAAAAAAATAAAGCATCTTGCTAGGTGACTTCAACAAAAAAAAGATATTGAAAATGATTTAAAAAAAAAAAACATGGAGACCTGTTTATGATTACACCAATATGTTAAAAGCCACCATGTTTTAGGTAAAATTACTTTACTGAGATCTTTTGCATATTCACAAACAGTTTGACAGGAATAATACGACGCCAAAACAAAATGGCGCCGACAGAGTACGAGCTGGGACCTCTCTGCTGTTGGAAAGTATCTTACATTTGAGTTCTCAGCCGCACACAGTCAGATGAGGGTATAAATCGGGGGTCTCAAACTCAGTCCCCAAGGACTACCAACAGGACAACTTTTATGGATATCCCTGCTTCAGCATAAGTGGCTCAATCAGTGGCTCAGTCAAAGACTGAAATTATATATAATTTCCCCTCACATTAGTTATTGATACAGACAGGCTTTTAACAGGACATGAAGTGGCCTAACAGAGTTGAGCCAATCCGGCCTGTGGGACGATGTTTGGAATGCCAGGAAGGTGGAAATACCTGTTCCTCAAAGATTGCGCTTTCCCCCAAGAAAACGTCTTATTACGGGAGCATTTTGTTTAGTGACAAGTTTGTCAGTCTTGGCGACAAATTACTAATTCTAACAAATGTGTTAAACTGAACCAAATGCATCCAAGTTACCAATTGGAGTGTAATCCATTTGCCAGCTTCGCATTCTTATTACCGCAGGCAGGCATTGGCCCATGTTTACTAAGTAGCGCTATTCCAAATGTAAGCCCATTCAAGAGAACAACCGTACGGTGTATTCCAGTGCTGGGAAGTGTTAATGGAATAACACTGCTTAGCAAACATGGCCCATCGTCTTAATTGGTCCCAATAGACAACAATTTGTTGCAAAGAAGAATTTGACTAGTTATTTATTTAAAAGATATTCCCAGGTAAGCACAGACAGAAGCCTTGGTATGAATCCCATTATCAGAGGGCTTGGGTTGGTGTGGTTAGATCTCACGGGCTGGATAGCATGTGCTCTTTTGAATTTATACACCTGCTGGCCAACCCCTTGGGCGTGGATGGGGTTATCTTCCGGGCTAAAACAATGCACGGGCCGTATGGTCTCCCAGACCAACTGCCGACCTGTCTACGACTGCCCTCATTACCTCTGTGTATCTGTTTGTCCTTCATTGTATTTGTATGCAACTCTGTTTATGTAATTATCCAATCTCTGGACCCCCCCATTGTACTGCGCTGTGGAATATGTTGGTGCTTTGCAAATAAACAATAACAATAATAATAATACTGCTGTCCTGTACAGAGAAAGTTACAGAGTGACTAAGAGTGCATTCAATTGCAGTGTTTACCTGGTACTTGGGTAGGATTATTCCATGTCATCTGAAGACATCTGTTTATTTATAGGCCAGTTTCGTGCTGGACAGCCGTGCTGCTCGCCACACTGCAGATCCTTCTTGCAAAAGAGACATTAAGTAACAATAATTGAGGGTGACAGCTTTCCTCTTGCACAAAACAGCACCATGTGTGTGTGTGTATATATATATATTATATATATATATATACACAGTGTTCCACAAACCTATACATTTGCACGCCCCAGGCGAGTGGATTTAACATTGTGGCGAGCTCCTATTGGCCCAAGCAGCACACGTGTGGTACTAGGTGGCGAGTAGATTTTTTTGTTCGGCGAGTAGATTTTTTGGTGATTTGTCGACCACTGTATATATATATATATATATATATATATATATATATATATATATATATATATATAATATAGGTATACGATACCGTTGTTATCAACACAAGAGTATTGGTAAAGAGTGGTACATCTAGACCAACGTTTCGGTCCTCTTAACGGGACCTTCCTCACATCTTCCCCTTACATCTCCCTGAGGAAGGTCCCGTTAAGAGGACCGAAACGTTGGTCTAGATGTACCACTCTTCACCAATACTCTTGTGTTGATAACTACTTTTGTGTGCTGCCTTGTGATTGCCTGACTTCGAAACGGTATCGTATACCTATAATATATATATGGGACATGCACCAACAGCTTATATTTGCCTTCGGGAGTGCCAACTGCCCTATTTGACTGTGTGTGTGTGTGTGTCGGTGTGAAGTATAATACAAAGAGTGCAGCAAATATACAGGCAAGTGATACAAAAAAGGATTCCCTGGCCCAGAGAGCTTACAATCTAAGTGAAATTGCAGCTGTTTTTTTCCTCCGAAAACTGATGAATTTGGGAGGAAACGCAATGTAAACAAAAAACTCGCCGTCACTCGGTGCAAATCCTCTCGTGCAGATATCTGCTGAGGACTCGACACACACTTCCGCCCCACTCCCAATTATCTGCTGCACAGGGATTCTGAGATTTCTTTTCAACACACACAGCGCCATAGATATAACATATTCTTTCTCTTCCCTATCTGACCTTGGGTGTCAGAGTTATATCCCAGGCTGCGGGCCACTACCAGGTTATCTTATTAGCGCTACCTTTCTTTGTTGCATCACCGAGGAAATGTTACCATTTGAACTTGCCCTTCCAGTAGATATGTGTCTTCGACTGAGCCACGGATTGAGCCACCTGTATGATGCAATCCCATGGTCTCTGCTTGCCTCCCGTACACTGTTTGTATTCTATTCTCTCTAGGCCAGGAGTGGCCAACTCCAGTCCTCAAGAGCCACCAACAGGTAAGGTTTGAAGGATATCCCAGCTTCAGCACAGGTGGCTCAATCAGTCCCTGCTTCAGCACAGGTGGCTCAATAAGTCCCAGCTTAAGAACAAGTGGCTCAATCAGTCCGAGCCTCTGATTGACTGAGCCTCTGATTGACTGAGCCTCTGACTGAGCCACCTGTGCTGAAGCTGGGACGGATTGAGCCACCTATACTGAAGCAGGGACTGATTGAGCCACCTGTGCTGAAGCAGGGACTGATTGAGCCACCTGTGCTGAAGCAGGGTTATCCTGAAAACCTAACTTGTTGTTGGCCCCTGAAAACTGGAGGTGGCCAGCGCTGTCATACAGCGTGAAATACCTTTCGATCTTTCTTGGTTTGCTTTGTAGTTTGTATTTACCAAATCTCTATGGCAGCCATTTTTCAAAGTCCTAGAAAATATATCTTGACATCATAATTTCCCCCAAATAGTAATGTAGGGGGATTATTTGACAATGTAGCATGTGACAGGAACAAAGAGGGTTAGTAAATGCAATTTGTAAGAAATGTATCAATCAGTCAGTCAATCATTCAATAGATTTCAGTCTGAGAAATCGGGACTATGATTGAACCAGGAAGGCAGTGATTCCTTTTATTGGACTAGCATCTGATTTTGTGGCATTTAACCTCCTATGATTCTTACTCAGTTGTTCAGATTATATCATTTTTTTTGGCTATGATGATTTCCAGTGAATGTAGTTGGGCACTAGACTATTTACTTGAGTAAAACGTACAGAACAGCTGATAAAAAGTGATTTTAAGCCCATGTGAGGACAGTGTAAGTGATACCCTTCTCATAATCTAATCCGACAATATCAGGAGATAAAGGATGTTGGATTGGCTGGTCAATGAGCAAACACACAAGGTGTGAAATGAAATGACATTTTTACCTACCAGCAAACGATAGCTGGAATAAAAAGTGTCATTTCTGTATATGTGTTTTATTTCACAGAACAGGCTCAGAAATTCCAAATCTGCCCACATCAGCAGCGATACCAGCTGCAGCTAGAGAGGCTAGCAGCACATCTCTCTGCATGTTACTATATTGCAATGCGTTATTTTATTGTTCTGCACGTTATGTTATATTGCAATGTGTTATTATGTTGTTCTGTGTTATTTTATTTCTCTGCATGTTATTATATTGAAACCAGAGACAGCACATAAAACACAGACAAAGCTCAGTTTTAGCACATCCAGAGAAAATCATACACGGTACAGTGCCTAAATATATATGTATAAATATCTATTAGGTAAAATGGTCTTTTAGTTTGACATTTTTGGCCAAAATTGTTGTAAGCCCCTGAGCCAACGTCACGGCAGACCACAATTCAGGGGTCCCTAACGCTAATATAAATTCTTAATAACCTGTGTAATAACAGGAAGAATGATTTATAGTAAATCTGTCAATATTAGTTGCAAAGTTCTAAGTCTGATTGAAGCCTTTATTAACCTGTACATTACCAGGAAAAGCACTCTGAATTAGAGTTGTCACAGCCATCCTGCAAGCAAACAGGTTCCCCTGTGTGGAAGATGCTATGGAGTGAGCCCTTAACCATTTAAATGTGGGAGGGGGTGAGCTTAAATTAAGTAGGAGGTTGCCAACCTCCAATCAGCCAGGACTAGCTGAAACACAATTGTAAAATATACTGGACACCTAACAAGCTCCTATTGAACCCCCAAAATAACCACAACATATATATAAGCATATGAGTGTCACAGAGGAGTGCTTTTCCTGGTAATGTACAGGTTAATAAAGGCTTCAATCAGACTTAGAATTTTGCAACTAATATTGACAGATTTACTATAAATCATTCTTCCTGTTATTACACAGGTTATTAAGAATTTATATTAGCGTTAGGGACCCCTGAATTGTGGTCTGCCGTGACGTTGGCTCAGGGGCTTACAACAATTTTGGCCAAAAATGTCAAACTAAAAGACCATTTTACTTAATAGATATTTATACATATATATTTAGGCACTGTACCGTGTATGATTTTCACTGGATGTGCTAAAACTGAGCTTTGTCTGTGTTTTATGTGCTGTCTCTGGTTTTAAATATATATTGCCATGCTCAGTAGCACTCCTCTGTGACACTCATATGCTTATATATATGTTGTGGTTATTTTGGGGGTTCAATAGGAGCTTGTTAGGTGTCCAGTATATGTTATTATATTGCCCTGCAATGTGTTGCTCTGCATGTTATTATATTGCTCTGCATGTTATTATATTGCTCTGATGTTATATTGCTCTGCAATGTGTTGCTCTGCATGTTATTGTATTGCTCTGCAATGCATTGTTCTGCATGTTATTATATTGCTCTGCAATGCGTTGCTCTGCATGTTATTATATTGCTCTGCATGTTATATTGCTCTTCAATGTGTTGCTCTGCATGTCATTATATTGCTTTGCATGTTATTATATTGCTCTGCAATGCCTTGTTCTGCATGTCATTATATTGCTCTGCAATGCATTGCTCTGCATGTTATTATATTGCTCTGCATGTTATTATATTGCTCTGCAATGTGTTACAGGCCTCTCTGGCAGCAAATGGAGTTACGATTGTTTTCTTATTTGTATATGTAAAGCATGTGACAATGTATAATTCTACATCCTTACATACACTGACCATCTTTTGGTGCTCCAGTTATACATCTGTAAAAATCCTGATTGTGTGCCTAATTAAATGGCCGCCTTCTGTGTGCTGAAGTCAGTGAAATGCTGCAGCTGATATATAACATTTTATTACTAAGTGTAACACATTATTGTTACAGCTTTCAGAGCAATAGACAGTATGCTTTTTGAAACACAGCAACAGATCTGTTTGTGATACTTTGTTGCCAAAGTGCAGAGCTCAAAAAGGTGTGTCAGAGACTGTTTCAAAAGAGGACGTGGATATAACTTTCTAAATGGTTGCTGTAGCAACCAAAGGATGATCAGTACATTAGAAAAAAACATTAACAATTGTATCTGATTAAATCTAGTCCCTGTCATTAGTTTGTCTTGAGTCTGAATCCTGAATGTTTTAGGGCAAAGGTTCTCAACTCCAATCTTCAAGAACAGGTCAGGTTTTCAGGGTATCCCTGCTTCTGCACAGGTGGCTCAATCAGTGGCTCAGTAGACTGAGCCACTGATTGAGCCACTTCTGCTGAAGCTGGATATCCTGAAAACCTGACCTGTTGAGGGGTCTTGAGGACTGAAGTTGAGCCCCCCTGTGTTAGGGAACAGAGTTAATACATTGTCACCGACAGCAACTTCTCAGAACCGCTGAGCCTTACAGCAAATGCTGCAGACAAATCTGTTGATACAACGTGGCAATTATTCGGATCCACAGGACTTAAGAATACAATGGTATTTACACATCCAAGGAGATTTGGGCTTTGACTCTCTGAGTTTGCTCATTAGGGACCAAACAAAAATAAATCAACATTGTAATAAATATTGACGTGTCTTCTATGGGAGACACTGGATGCAAATGAACCCTGTAGTATCGATGCAAACACTCTATTTAACTCTTTATTGTCCTGCAGCTGGCATTTAATGGGGGATTGCATAAGACTCTTGGAATCTACATGCTAAAAAAAATTGATTTCAATTAAAAACATTTTTTTTTATTTCAATAGCAGTTACAGTGATGAATTTTTTTAATGCCTCTCTGGCAGGGAATGCGTTAATTATTTAACCCCTTCAGACTTGTCCCAGAGGACATTACATTGACATTACACTGTTATCGGGAAAAGCAAAGAACTCATCGCAGCTAATATTCTAATAAGTACAATGCGTTTATCAGCAGTGAAAGGACGGCAGAGGTGCTTCCCACGACCTTCAGATCCTGGGTGAATTCAGCGGGACCAGAGAGTTATTTCTATAAGTGGGACACAGGACTAATGACAGGCAAATTACATTTTATTTAATCGATGCAGGGGGAAGACAGGAACAGAGTCCCCTGGATGCTAAGGGAATTCAGGACTCTGGACAACATTCAGCTCCATCACAGCATAGCTATGAACCATATGGACATAGAGTCCCCTGGACGCAAAGGGAAATTCAGGACCCAGCGCAATATGGAGCTCTCGTGTAACAACATCGCAATGAAACTCTCATTCCCACTACCTGCAGCTCAGATCCCAAGCAGAGTGGCAGAACTGTGTCTTTATTTTGAACAGTAACAAAGAATGTGACCCTCTCCCTGCTGGGGGGTCCAGTGTCACATTAGTTACTGGTCCTGTTTACAGAGGCTATAGAGTAGAGATGTGGAACCAGTCCAAATCTGTTTCCCGGAATTTGCCGGATTGTTAAAACCAAATCCGTCCCCCGTACCAAAATCTGTCCGTCTGTGCAGATTAAACCAAATCCGCCATTGTATACAA
This sequence comes from Ascaphus truei, assembly GCF_040206685.1. NCBI lineage: Eukaryota > Metazoa > Chordata > Amphibia > Anura > Ascaphidae > Ascaphus > Ascaphus truei. The sequence continues at coordinate 29,494,811 of NC_134499.1, forward strand.
TCCGGACGTTTAAAAAAAAAAAAAAAAAAATCCGATCCCCGGATTGTTAAAAATCCAAGCCCGGAATAATCCGCAGAGAGAGAGAGATATTCCCAACGAATTAATCAGTGTCCAGATTTTTTACAATCCGGCCACGGATTTCGGATTGCTCTCTAAAATAAAAAATAAAAATCCAAAACGGCGGATTTACCTTTTTGAGACTGATCCACAGACCAAAACCGGTCTTCCCCCCCCCAAAAAAAATTCGCCCATCTATACTAAGCTGGTAATTTATTCCCCTCCCAGTAGGACCACGTGCGCTAGGATGTACCAAAGTGCATCAATTCTGCGTTATGGCGCTGTGATGTCATGACGCTGCTGGAGGAGGGATGATCTTCAAGGTAAGTCCCCTTCCCTCTATTCAATATGGGGGGCCCGCTGCAAGCGTGCTGCCTTGGTCCCCTCAAAGACAAAGGCCGGCCCGGCGGATGGCTGAGCAATGTGTTGGGTTATTGGCTACGAGAGGTCTATTTTGTTCTGGTTTTACTGATTGGCCGGCGAAGTCGGCCAATCAGTTGAACGGCAATCCTACTTGGTTAGAACCAAATAGGACAAAAGAAACCAGACAAACAAATATCAAAATAAATCAATAGCAAGAGTACTGTAAAAGAAAACAAAGTGCAGTAAAAATGGAGGGTTAGTACAATATAATCCAGAGTGGGGGATACCGAGCAGAGTATCCCACCTGACGCCCACTGGGAGGCAAATTCTGGAACCAGCGCAGTGGACTCGGTGTGGATGTACCCTGCCCAGATACAGGAGGGCACCAGCGCCCGGATCATGGCCACAATGGTTATTCGGACCTCCCCTTCCAAACGCTGCTTATTGGTCTTATAAATGGCCAGCACAGCCAATGCCAGGAGCAGGTTGATGAGGAGATCCCTAGGCTTATTGTCCCGGGACACTGAGAGCAGTTGCTCATTTTGCTCTAGAAACATTCTACCGAATCCGTCTTCTTCACTCAAGGACAGAGACACACAAAAAATACATTATTGTGTCTCACTAATAAATGGCAGCTGAGCATCTATGCTTATAACTTTAAACCTTTTATGCAGGTTTTATAACATTAGACTCTGACCTAACATCAATAGTGAAACTCTTACCCTGTAATTGCTCCCACTGTGGGCAGCAGGCAGCGGGCATGGGTACCTTACAAGAGGGGTGCTCAACACCACGCCTCAAGACCGAAGGCTGAGCCACTGAATGAGCCACCTGTGCTGAAGCTGAGATATCCTTAAAACCCCACCTGTTGGGGTGGTCTTGAGGACTGGAGTTGAGCTTCCCTGCGTTGCAATAGCAACATTGAGTATTGGGGTCACTTTATGCTTTATTTTCCCCAAGACTTACTTTAGGGGGGGGGGGGGGGGGGAGTTTACAGATATAACCAGTATTATTAAATGTTCGACCCAGCCATGAACTCCAGTTCTCACATTATCCCTCCGCATTGTTAGTCTAATTCTGAAAGCAGTGGGACTATTCTTAGAGGGAGCATTAGAAAGGACATTTTATTTCACTTCTTGGCAGTTATGCAAAAATGTCAAGAATGCAGCCAGTTTGAACTGTAAACCCTTAACACAAGTCACTAATGGGTTTTATAATGCAGTTTTACTGTATGCAAACCTACAATTTTTCTCTCTCGTTTAACACGCCCATACAGCCGAATTTTATTCCACATGGGGACAAAAGGCCCCTGTTTAGGTGTATAACTTTAAAGGTAAGATTACAAAGCACATTTTAACCCCTTCTCTGCCTCAAGGCCATGCAAACTAGAAACCCTTTAAGTAATGAGTAATGTGTATTTATGAATATGTCTATTTCTTCTTTATATACAGTATGTTGTGCTGTACAAACAGTTTGAAGACATAATGTGTTTCTGTTCCACAGAGCTTACAATCTATTTTTAATAGTGCAATCAATCTCATATCAAAAGTGAGCTAAATAGTTTTTACATTCCGTCCACAACTGTCCAGGCGACTTTTGCAATTGTATTAAATGGTACTGTATATAACTGCACATATAGCTATTTCCTCCCACCTCGTCCTACATTTTAGACAACAGCACAGAGCCATAAGAGGTCATTTTTCTCCTGACTCATCCAGGAGAAAATAAAGACATATATGGCTTATTTCATAAATGTAGATTATTTCTCATTATTATTTTCATATAGCAGTTTACTAAATAAAATACGTGACTTGTTAAGTGAGGGAGGCAAACAGAGACCATGGGCTTGCATGTAAGTGAATATGTTATAACGGCGTAATCAGTAGGGATGGAAGGGTGGATGTTTACGTGTAGGAAGGGGAAATAGGGAGAAGTTCTGTATACGTAGCAGGCAGAAGGGTGTGCAGCATCGGTTCAAGGGGCACTGACAGGCTTCCTTCGTGGCGTGTTTGTAGACAAGTTTTGAAGGCGAGTGGGCGTTCTGCAGGTAAGATGCTGCAGTGGCACAAGGTGTCCGAAGTCGGGGGGATGCAGGTCTGTCGTTCTCTTTAGAGACGTGGAGGCAAGAGAGAAATGGAAGCATCCTATTACAAGACGTGCTTCCTCTAACTACTTCATTACCTCTTCTCATTGCCCCAAATTACCGCTTCCTCTTAATGATTCACCGAGGCTGGTGGAGCCAAGCACCAGCAAACAGTATTTCAGTTCTGCTTGATGCATGTTCTAAATGCCTTCAACTTAATGACAAAGATGCCTCTTTCACTTAGATGCCCACGGCCTATTAGCATCTCCACCAAAAGCTGATGTTTATTGAGTTTTGTACGTTTGATTTGAGATTCTTAGGGGCTTATTCTATATTCACTAAAGTGACTGATCAGGTCATTTTCGAACAAAATTCCCAGTTGAAGTCAATGGAGATTTTCGGCCATATAAGGCCCCAACGCCTGCTTAGGCCGATATAGAATAAGTCCCTAAGACCAGGGTGTGCTCAACTCCTGTCCTCAAGCCCCCCACACACAAATGCCCCCCCCCCCCCCCACAGATCATATTTTCAGGATATCCCAGCTTCAGCATAGGTGGCTCAATCAGAGGCTCAGTTGAGCCACTTGTGCTGAAGCAGGGATTGATTAAGCCACCTGTGCTGAAGCAGGGATATCCTCAAAACCTGACCTGTTGGGGGGGATCTTGAGGACTGGAGTTGAGCCCCCCTGCCATAGGCAGTTATTCATTAAACTGCGAAACTGCAGATCAGGGCACCGTTACAGAAAAACTCTTATTGAAGTCTGTGCAAGAGTTCCCTGATCGGCACTCTCATAGTTTAATGAGTAACCCCCCCCCACATGTAAGTTTATGGGAGATCAGAGCTGGAGGTCCTATTGAAGGAGAGAAAATTAGTGTATTGGAATGAGAATTAGGGTCTCAGTGCCAGATCCATATCATCTTGGGCAAAATGGGGCCATCCCTAAGACACATAAGGGAATGTGTCTTACAGCTATTTCTGAATGCCTCTCGGCTATATCATCCTGGATGGCCCTACGCCGACTTAAACTTAACATGGCAAACACAGAGCTCCTCATACTTCCTCCCAACCTGGCCCTATTTCCTCTTTCCACATTACTGTTGGATGTACTATCATTCACCCAGTAGACCAAGCACGCTGCCTAGGGGTCACACTCGACTCATCTCTCACATTCGCCCCTCACATTCAAAAGGTAGCAAAAAACGGTCGTTATTTCCTTAGCAATATTACCAAGATACGCCCTTTCCTCTGTGGCTCGACTGCAAAAACTCTGATAGAGACCCTCATTCTCTCCCGTCTTGACTACTGTAACTTATTGATGTCTGGCCTTCCTGCCTCTCAACTGTTTCCCCTACAATCTATCCTAAATGCTGCTGCCAGAATCACTCTACTCTTTCCGAAATCTGTCTCAGCGTCTCCCCTGCTGAAATCCCTCTCCTGGCTTCCGATCAAATCCCGCATCTCACACTCAATTCTCCTCCTCACTTTTAAAGCTTTACTCTCTTCTGCCCCTCCTTACATCTCAGCCCTAATTTCTCGCTATACACCATCCCGACTCTAGCGTTCTGCTCAAGGGTGTCTTCTCTCTACCCCTTTTGTATCTAAAGCCCTCTCCCACCTTAAACCCTTCTCACTGACTGCCCCACACCTCTGGATTGCCCTTCCCTTCAATATCCGACTAGCACCCTCTCTATCCACCTTTAAGACCCACCTTAAAACACACCTGCTTAAGGAAACATACGAGTAGCTCCATGGCTGATAATTAACACCTCATACATTAACCTTGACCCCTTGCAGACGCACTTACCAGAACGTCCTCTTACTGTCTCTGTACGTTCTTCCTACCAACAAATTAGATTGTAAGTTCTTCAGAGCAGGGACTCCTTTTCCTAAATGTTACTTTTATGTCTGAAGCACATCTCCCCATCATGTGTTATTTATATTATTTATATGGTTGTCACATATATTACTTCTTTGAAGCGCTATGTACATTAATGGCGCTATATAAATAAAGACATACATATGTACATACAGCGCTGTTAGGTGTTCTATGGCTTAGCATTGCTTAGTAAATTTGGCCCCTATATCTGTGCTCCTTTAACACTAGCAAATGGGATTGCAAGCTCTTTGGGACAGTGGCTCCTGGTGCCTGAGATGAATATTCTCAGCAAATTGTATATTTATTTGCTACATAATAACAAGCCTTAGAGGTAGGGTTCAGTTTTGGCCCAACAAAAAACGTGACTCGGCATAAGAAAAATTCCAGGATCGCCGTCCCATCCATCTGGAATAAGAAATATGTTTCACACAATTATTAATTGCTCTAATTTCCCCTAACGATCTCTAGTCATGGCACACTGGCATACATTCACTAACAAACACACTGTTATCTTTGTACTAAATGGCAATAAAATGTAGAGTAGGCTAAACAATTGTCAAAATAATTTTCACTGCCTCATCTGACTGGACCAATGCTGCTTTGTGTTCATGCCAGTGTCAAGTCATTCCTACAGCCAGGGTTTATGCACTGTAATCATGGCAGCACTGACCCCGGGGCTCAATATCACTGCACATATATTCATGGTGATCCATTAAAGCTCGCCATTAATTAATAGCAGAGCTAATTTTGAAGGCTAAACATCCCGGGGTTATAAACATTTGGATATGGAGGAGTGGAAGAGGGAGATTTGGTTTGGAAGAGAATGTTGGAGAACACAAAGAGAAGATTGATGCAGAGACGTGAGATGTGTCTCTCCCGTACAGAAGGCTATAGTGTCATTAACACCTTACCTGCCGGTTATATTACAACTGGTTCATCTGGTAGTGGACGGGGTAACTTCTGTGGCAAAGTGAGATCACCAAAAAGTGCACCTCGTTAGTCAGTAATAAGAGGTGAAAGAAGACGCGTGGTGATTTCATAGAACTACACTTTGCAGCAGTATTTATTTTGTAACCCAAAGGGGGTTATTTATTAAACTGACTATCAGGGAACTATTGAACAGGAACTCCTATTAAAGTCATTTGGATTCCATGCAATTGTGCCCCAGTCAGGGCTGCCAACAGGGGGGATGAGGAAAGCAGGGACAAGTGTTCCAAGCCTGTTGGTTCTGGGGGGGCCTGGCCGGTCAATGCCGAAAGTTCCGGCCACCCTAAAGCAGGCCCAAATTTTGCGTCCAGCTGCCAGGATCCTCCTTGTAGGCCTCCTATGTGGGGCCCTCCCTATCTTCCCACAGCTAGGTAAGATTCAGCAGCCTCTCAACCAGTCTCCGGGGCTCCGGTCCAACATTTGGGCCCAAGGAAAGTGGCCAGCAGGTCTGGCCCCAATCAGCACTATCGCACTTTAATGAATGAATAATCCCCTGTATTTTTTGTTCTTGTGCATTCTGGAGACCGACTCTCGGGTCTAAATATGATAAACTGTTAAAGATAACACGTTACATTTCGAAACACATGGACAAGGTTAGAGAAGGTGTTACACAGCGAGTGTCTCCTCCAATCCATGTTGCCAAGTGGGATTGCATCCTAAAACTTCTGCCCCAGCAACATCTGTTGCTCTTCATTTCTCTGAGCTAGTGGCATGTTTGTTTAATTGAGGGGAAGGTTTGTTATTCTGCTTCCCTATAGGAAGCTGAATAAAGGAGGGGAGGAGGTGGTGGCTGGGTTTCACCAGCACAATAAGCGTTTTTTCTCCTTCTTCCCAGAAGCACTAGCTGTCCTGCCCTCTCCAAGAGGCAGACGCTTCCAAGTGCCATTGTTCAGCCTGATGTATGAAGGCCTCACACTTGTAACAGTGGCGCTGATCCTTCTCTCCCTATTGTGCACTCAGAATGGGCTGGAAAAGGAGACTGCAGCCTCTTTATCCGTGGGTAAGAAAAGAAAGCTACACTTGAAAAAGCCGCTTTATCCAGCAGCAGTGCTAACAAAGTGTGATCCCTAATGAAATACCCGGCAGACGAGCCAGGAGCTAAATGATGCGCCAGAGCCTTGCCAAAGAAATATCACTTATGTCTAATTAGATTCTAATGTACAAGGATCAGCTCATTTTATTATTAATCATTAACCCTTTGATTCCGGTGCAAATCCACTCCAGGAATGAAGGGATTGGTTTTCCCCTTTATTTTCCCATATTCACCCTAATCCACGCTGACTATATTCCCCTATTGATCGCAGACTCCCCGATACTTGTCTGAAGAAATGTATCATTTTGAAAGTTTCCCAGCACAAGTTAATGAAGAAGTTTCATCATATCCTGACCTTGCCTAACATTCATAATAATCACTTAGACCACGGGTTCCCAACTCCAACCCTCATGGACCCCGGACAGTCCAGGTTTTAAGGATCCCCCTGCTTGAGCACAGGTGGCCCAGTCAAAATGATTAGACCACCTGTGCTAATGAGAGGAAAGCCTTAAAACCTGCACTGTTAGTGGTCCTTGAGGATTGGCGTTGGGAACCAGTGACTTAGACTGTAAGCTCTTCAGGGCACTGACTCCTTTTCCTGGTGTTTAGTTTTATGTTGAAGCACTTATTCCCATTACAGCCTTTATTCTACATCTAAATTGCACAGACACCGGGACACATCACCGCAGTATCTGTGATCGGTGGCTTGAGTCTTGCCGTCCTGGTGCTGGTTGCTTCAAAAGGCGTCCTGTGCCTGAAGCATTTCTGAATCCACAATGGGGGAAAAAAGGAAGCCAGCACACAATGGAATATCTCGCCACATAAAGTAATATCCGCTGAATTTATTTGCAGCAGTGGCTGTGTAACATAACCTGATCTATATTAGGGCAGCGGACAGGTGGCATGATACTGATCAGGTTTCCCACCCATCCCTTCCTTTCCATCAGGCACTTCCACAAAATGAAGCTCATTGTCCACATATTCGACCCGATCTCTATAGATGCCAGATCCACCCTAGTTTGGCCTCGCAGTCTTCCCTTGTGGCAATGATGGCATGAGCATGATGGGTAATATAAGTTTTCACTCCGTTCTCAATCCACTGACCCAGAACATATGCACAATATCCATAACCTCCACAGGTACATAGAGATACTCGTACCCCAAATGCCGTCCCGCATACCCCTTTCGGCTCAGCTCAAACGTGTCAGATTCCAGTAGTGAGGTACCCCTGGCAGAACCCAAACTAATGGTTCCTCTTTATGGGTCTCTGCTAGAGCTATGTCCAGCAAAACATTTTCGCTGTAGAACAGTCTATCATCAAGAGCTTCCAAATTCCGCTAGTAAGCTTCTTCCAGAGGAGTTAATAGACCCTCCCAACAGCACACAACATAACGCCTTCTAACTACAGACATCTGGGTAAGCTCAACTTGGGTGGGACCCTTCACAACCCCACTATTCTTTCCTCTCAAACTGGACAGGAAAAGGGTGGAGCCGATCCATCATACGATTATCCTCCAGTTCGGGGGACACCTGCTCCAACAGATTCTGGCTCTGTAACCATGTTACGGCTATTCCCACACGTGCCAGACAGAGATTACCTGCTCCATTAGGCTCTGGTGCTGTAACATCATCAACATCCGCTCCTCCATGGATAACTATAACTTGGCTCCACCATGGACGAAAATGCTGAGACATCCTCAGGTGCTGCCGGTGCTGTTGCTTCCGTAGATACGCCATCCGAAGCAAACTCCGTGGCTCGTTCCTCTTTGAGGGACATCATGGGATTCTTGTTCTCGTCCGCCCTTGCCGGGAACATCCGGTGCACACACAGGGTAGGCACAATAGGCTCCATTTCAAACTGAGGTAGTAACATTGCAACATGCTCAATTTTGGGTTTGAACTCTAGTGAAGATGCTGTAAACTTCTCAAACATTGGTTGGGTACTCAACCAGAGACGTGGTCAACTGCTCAAATCTGATTTGAGACACAAATTCCAGTTTATGGCATGAGGCAGGGTGTGGCTTTATAACATACGTTCCAGCATCTTCTCTCCTTCTTGCAACACTTGCCTCTCCCATATCAAGACCATTAGGGGCGAACAGTCCTGAACAGGTGTACCTATGCCAAACTAGGTATATTTTACAGGAAGATATCCTCTCTAAACTCACTGGTCAGAAAGTGCATCACACGCAGATGCTAATGACAATTATAGACTACCTGGACATAGTATGTGGTACAGCACTCCAAACTCACCAAACTATACACCCTCTACAACTCAATATGCCACTTTGTACTACAATGTAACTACAACACACATCACTGGGAAATGCTGAAAGAACCAGATCTCTAACATCCATGAAATGTCTGTATATTGAATGTATAACCTCTGTTAATTTAATGCTACCATGTCTCGCCATCATAACTGTGCCCAGGACATACTTGAAAACAAGAGATAACCCTCAATGTATTACTTCCTGGTAAAATATTTGTATAAATAAATACTTTCGCGCCACTCGGGTAGACGGGCTCTCCATAATAATGGAGCCCATGCCCACTTTTGCAACAAACAAAAACAACTGTCTCTTGGTGGGAAAAGTAACTCATTTTACTTCTGCAAAACTTCCTTAGTGGGAAAATTGGGCCCATTATACTTCTGCAAAACTCTCTTGGCAGAATAACTTTTGCAGTGCAATCCTGGGACATTGTAATCTTAGCTCCTGGCGCCCGAAGAGGGGGCTACACACATTGCCGATGCTAAGAAATGGAACAGAAGAAAAAAAAGCCAAAAATATAAATAACAGAGGCTAAAACTATTGGAGAAATAATATCAGTGACACACACAGGAGAGGATTAAAGAGAGAGATGATCAACAGAGGAAACGGGAACTTTTTCCCTACTTTCCTTTTAAAAAGAGAGTGTCGAATTGTAACACAGAGAGCAGTGTCTCAAAAACTTAACAGTACTTCTGATTTGTGACTTATTACCGTCACACCAAGGCATTTTGCTATCTCTGTAGTATTCTGCCCCTCATATGTTATGTTATCTTTGGCACACCTGGGAGATCCCTGCTGGTGACACCTTATCCAATAATGATAAAATGATTGGGTCGCATTAAAGAAATCCAATTTCTCTTGTGTTCTTTCTCCGGTGCCTTTCAGTCTTCAGAATTTGTTCTTCTGTTGTTCTAAAGGCTCTTTAACTCACCGTGCTTAATTACCCCAGCTGAATGCAGATGCATAGAATGGGACCTCTTGCTAACATCCCATTAAACAATAAGGCTTTTCCAATGTTAAACCTGTACACTGGTGTTAAGCGGAGTGTTTACTAAGCCTCATTTGGGGGAGTTGTGTGTTTGTTTAAGTCTCACACTGCTTTGCATATTCTCAGTGATGTGGTAATTGTATTTAGATAGGCTTGTCCATCCCTGCTTGGCCCACACAGGCCTACTTAGGGCCGGAGCCGTTTCCAAATGATGAGTGTGTAGTGTTAGAAAAACAGCAGTGGGCCTTCAAAACAACAAAGAACCCAGATAACAAACAAATGTGTGGCGTTACCCAGCCGTCTGCCAGTAAATTAGGGCCAAGTGAGGGTCAAATTGATTATGGATGGCAGGCATTGATTGAAGCAACACTAAAAAAAAAAGCAGTGATACTGTCCTATAGGAGAGGTTAGTTCGGGAAACCTCTTTTTGCCAGCAAGTCGATGCAAAGTGTTTGCACATTCCTCAGCAATGATGAACTAAAAGTCCATTTCTTCTAGTGATATCACACACACATGTGCCCTGTATGGTCACCATTAGGGAGCTGTGCGGCATATGCGTATGTACGTGTTAGATCAAAGGGTAACCCTCCTTGACAGATACAGAAACGTATTCTTCTATAACTGTCACATTAAGACAGTTTCCGGGTGTCTCGGGGGTAGAAATCCCTTCTCAGGCGCCAAAAAATAGATTGTAAGCTCCACGGGGCAGGGACCTCAGCCTGCAAAATGTCTCTGTAAAGCGCTGCGTACAACTAGCAGCGCTATACAAGAACATGCTATTATTATTATTCTCCATTGCTCAGCTTTTATGCAAAATAATGTTTTCCAGATCCTTACACATATTAGGAGAAATACCTCAGACAGTCCATTCGACTGTAAGGATGGGCAAATTATGTACATTTGGAGCTATATAAATTATTATTATAATAATATTTCTAATTTGAGGCAAAGATTTTGACATAACCAATTAATGTTAAAAGATTAAAGAAGAAGTGGGAGAATCCTACAAGGGAAATGGGACAGAGCGTATGTGTTTTATCTGCGTGACATTTTACTCATTACACATGTATATATGTCTTTATTTACATAGCGCCATCTATGTACACAGCGCTTCACAGCAGTAATACACGGGACATTATAATATATCACATAATGGGAATAAGCGCTTCAGACATAAATGTCACAATAGGAAAAGGAGTCTCTACCCCGAAGAGCTTACAATCTAAGCGGTAAGTAGGGAGAACTTGCAGGAGGGTGCTCTGGTAAGTGCGTCTGCAAGGGGTCAGGGTCAGTGCATATTCGATGTGTAGTGTCAGCCAGCGGAGCTACCCATGTGCTTCGTTAAGGATTTGTTAATAATAATTGTTTCATAATGACACAATAATACATATAGATAAACGTAGAATGCAAGCTCTTCAGGGCAGGGGCTTCCTCTTCTCCTGTCTGATGCTGTTTGTTACACTTATTGTATTATAATTCCCTCCATTGCATTGTCTCTTTTGTAAAGTGCTGAGTAACATTGTAGGCGCTATATAAAGATTTACATACAGGATGCGTTGCGGGCCCCTCTGGCAGCCAAAGGGTTAAGGCATCAATAATTCTGCGATGATTTAACACACACAGAAAGTGTATTCCTCTCTGACACAATGAGTGTGACAATAATCTTGTCCTTATCCTAATTTTGATGTAGGTGATAATGCCCTGTGAGGGCCAGGCACTGTGTCTCTACCTCTCACGCCTGTTAGTAGAAAGGGGGCTTTGTTTGTTTAAGGTGTTGATGTAATGAGGGGGAATTAGCAGAGACAAGAGGCAAGGTGTGACTAGAACAGGTCACGTGTAAACTCCTCTTTAATCTGCCAGGACAAAGACCTACAGCTGAAAGCCACAATGTAGAAAGGCAGGGGGCAGGGGGCAGGGGGCAGGGTGGCAGGGTGCAGGCCTGTCTGAAAAACGCACAACGAGCACTATTTTTATTTGCTGCGCACTGTACGGTGGAGAGTTGTTCTCACTTTTTTTTTTACCCACCATAACTTTTTTCATGTCTGGTTATACCAACATACCAGCTTCACGTTTCATAGCCAGCAACCAACCCTGCACTGATGAGACCCAAAACGTTGAAAGAGCTGTCTCTGAGTAGTGTGACTAGCTCTGCACTTCTTTAACCCAGGCTGTGCTAAAAAGCTGTGTAATACGGCAGGCATACGCTTATAGGGCTCCATGTAAAAATGGATGAGAAGTAAAGCGTGACATACTGTGTGCTTATTTGCATGTCATTACCCAGAATCCCTGGCTGCGGGAAAGCACTGTTTGCTAAGAGATAATGGGGAGGGGCAGGGTTACAGACCTGTCTGAGATGTGAATGTGAGAAAACAAACGATGTCTTCTAACTGCTACTGTTATATGGCAGGGACCAGGCCTGTTACCGCGCCTGTATTTATTCATTATTTGCTATTTATATTGCACTCTGTCACGGCCGATCGGGACTTAACATGGGGATCAAGCACCAGACAGGACCCCGAGATCAAGTAAACGTATATTTATTCTGACCGGAGCCCGCAGACACCGCACCATACCACAGCCGAGCTATACTCACAATCCCAGGCCCAAACCAGCGGGAATCCTGGACAGTCGAGGTGCCGGCGTCACCGCAATAACTTTCCCGGTGCGGCTTCCACTCTAGCGAGGACTCGGAGTCTGTGGGAAGCGCTGGATACAATTCACCAAGCGGCACGTATGAATATCCCATGGTAGAAGAGCGAACAGCCTCACTTTGAGGTCGCTCCGGCCCAACGTCGGATACCCTCGCTTAATTAGTCCATATGAGAGTCGGCAACCACACTGGTGCTGAAATCGGCTCAGGTGGCTCAATCAGTCCCTGCTTCAGCACAGGTTGCTCAATCAGAAGCTCAGTCTTTGACTTTGATTGAGCCACCTGTGCTGAAGCTGGGATAGCCTGAAAACCTGACCTGTTGGGGGGACTGGGCGGAATAATGTAGTAAGACAGGTGCAATTCCCAAGGAAGGGAAACGCTTACTCTGACTCCCAGTAAGCACAGGCTCTAAAGAGAGGCTATTTGCAGTGTCCAAAAGGGAGTTTATGCAAAGGTAACCCACATCCTGCAGTGCCAGATAACCATGGCAGCCGCGTAGAATGTCCCGCAAGCTTCTATAAGCCCTAAGTTGCCGTCACAATGCATGTGCAAATCGTGCAATGAAAATCCCCCTTGGGGTTAGGCAGAGGTTTCAAATTCACGTCCATTTCAACGGGAATTTCAAAAGCCAACCGGCTACACAGCCTGGTCTCCTTTTACCCCTTGGAAAGTCGTGCAACAAATAGAGCGATCGAAAGGTGAACAAAGGCGGCAGTGTGAGGCAGAAAGCGCAGTGTGTGCGCGCTGGGGCCAGGCATTAAAATGCCTGCCTTTTATACGTCCTGCGGCCCTAACACTTTAGCCCTGTGTAAAAAATCCTTTGCAGCTCCTCAGTCAGCCCGCTGAAAGCTTTCTTTAGGATTCGTATTCCCATGGACTCGCCAGAACAGAAACCCTGAATAGGATATCTTGCTTAGGCCCCCAAAGATATTATTCGGTGTAGAACGGTTATAGGAGACACCAGTTTTGATTTGCAGGCGTAGTGTTGTTGTAATAAAGCAGGGGGACGCCTGCTCGAAACGGTTAATCGGTCTCACAGCCTAAAAAAAAAACAATTTTCTACTCGGAGACGTTGTGATGTCAAAATTACTTTGCATCGCCAATGCTGGGAGTTTTCTATCGAGTGCAGGTGGAGCCCCTGTTATTGCAACTCGTGGCGTGCTGAAGCGGGAGAAGCGGACATTGTTTTTGATCAGCCGTGTGCGAGAATGGGGAGGGGACGATCGCTTAATTTTACTTGCGGTATCGCGCCATGGGTTAAAATAATGCTGGGTACAAACGTACCTCACTACTCGGGGACATCACTGCATGACAGCATCATTCATACCTCACATTGTTACCTCAGCTTAATACCTCACATTCATACTTCACGTTAATACCTCACATTAATACCTCACATTCATACCCAGGGCCGGTGTATCCACTAGGCAAACTAGACGGTCGCCTAGAGCAGCTACATTTGGCTCAGTCAGCGACGGAGCCACCTGTGCTGAAGCAGGGATATCCTTAAAACCTGACTTGTTGCTGGCCCTTGAGGCCGGCGTTGGCCACCCCTGGAATAATCAAACAAGAAAGTGTAGAATAGGCGTTCCTAGTTGAGTGCTAAATAATACAATATTTAAATGCTAACTCACCTCTCTACATGTTTTGCATACGGCTTTGTCAGGAGTATGCGAAACACGTAGAGTGGTAATTCCTGGAGACGCTGGGAGAGAGAGGGGCACCGGCTTTGAAGCTTCTCCTGCTGTTTGCTGCTTCCGGGACCATCTGCTGGGAGTGACGTGGTGACGTCACGAGTGACGCCGAGACGGTGAGAAGGACGGGACACTGTCTCCTTCTATATCTCTGTGCTTACCCTTCTTAGGCCTCGTCCAGGGTGGTGCTGAGCGGACACACGCGCTCACGCTGGACCCGTTGCGACAATGCACGTGACCCGCGTGAGCGGGCGGGCGGGCGCGCCTGCTCGGCGCTCAGCCGCTTGCCGAGCAAGCAAAATTGATTATGCTGCTCGCAAGAGCGTCACATGAGAGGTTCACCCGATGTGGATGAACCAGCTGTGTGATGTCGTGGCCACGCCCCCAGACGCGCGCGCACCTAGCCGGCCAGGAAAAGCAGAGCCAAGCAGGGCGCAGCGCCGGAGAGCGCCAGCGCGCTCGTTCCCTACCTGGGCGAGGTCTTAGGCTGCGGCCACGTTGCCATTGAGCCCGCTCATGCTTGCGAGCGGTGACGTCACCAACTCTCCAAGCATGAGCGCTCGGCTGTCCTGCAATAACTTGAGAGCAGGAGTGGGAGGGCGGGGGGCGGGGCTATTATCTTGGAGAGTGCAAGTGTGCACTCTGCTGTTTTTATTGATATACAAACCTTACCTTTTGACCATCTGCACTATTATTTGTTCTCTGTCTCTTACTCGAGATATACTGCTAAGCTTCTGGTATCCTGACAAGCTTTAGAAGACAGTATTAACCTATTCCCTGCTGCAATGGATTTATGTCTAACTGATTTATTCAACATGGGAGTGCAATTCCTACACTGCTGCACTCAATTCATCGCTATTGAAGAGGCAATATTGCACTATTGTGTTTCTATTCTTCTTTCCCCTTTCGGTACTCGCGCTCCCCAAGTTTTCTGCGGATCTCCATCCCTGGAATAGATGGTCCCGTGGTTACATTTTTGCCACCTGTAGGGTCGGGGGCGTAGTGACGTCATGTGACACCACGTTGTTATGGCAATGGGTCGTCATAGCATGATTTAACGGAAGGTCACCAGGACGACGCAACTCTACAGGAGGGGGCCCGCTCCAGAAAAGGTAAGACTCTCACACACACACAGGCACAGTCATATCCGCCTCCAAAAATTGCCGCACTCCATAAATGGCCGCTCTAGGCTATAGCCTACTCGGCATTATGGGAAATCCAATACAGGTCCTGTGTAATGCACAGTTACTGCTTAGAGAAGAGATCCCCAATCCTTTTGTGCCCAAGGGCACACTTGAGATTTTCAGAGAGAGTGACGGGCACCAACCAATTACCGTATGCACACGTACAAAGTACACTTACCCAGAGGGGAGGTCTCCAGTGCCGCGTCGGTCTGCACGCGGATGTGAAAGTTGGCCCCAATTCTGGCGTGGACCGGCGCAAGAGGGAGGCACGCAGCAGCAGACAGCCACACTGCAGCGAGCTACTCACTGGCAGCCGGCGATCTACCGGTAGCTTGTGTTGGCGATCCCTGATCCACACCGTATTATCAACTGTTTGGCCAGTCAGTTGCGGGCATCCACAAAAGGCTTGGGGGGCGCCATAGTGCCATGGTGTTGGGGATCCCTGGCTTGGCGGGTAATAATTGGATTGCATCTTTATTTCCGCTTGCTACAGCTCCACACAAGAGGTTAGTGTACAAAACACAGCAAATAGGACTTGGTAAAAATATTTGCACCTGGATTGAAAACTGGTTGAAGGATAGACAACAGAGGGTTGTCATAAATGGAACTTTTTTCAGGTTGGGCTAAAGAGTGGAGTACCCCAGGGATCGGTACTGGGACCCTGCTTTTTAACTTGTTTATTAACTACTTGAGTTTGGCATAGAGAGCAAAGTCTCCATCTTTGCTGATGACACTAAAGTCCCCAAAAGGACTTGGATAGACTGGAAAATTGGGCAGTTAAATGGCAGATGAGGTTTAATACAGATACATGCAAGATTAGGCATTAGGGAAACAAGAATAAACAGGTAACTTGCAAATTAAATGGAGATACATTAGAAGAATCCTTGATGGAGAAGGATTTAGAACACAATGTCATGCAGTAGCTGCAAAGGCAAACAAGATCTTATCTTGCATTAAACGGGGAATGGATGGAAGGGAAGTAAACACAACTATGCCCCTCTATAAAGCATTAGTAAGACCACACCTTGAATATGGAGTACAGTTTTGGGCACCAATCCATACAAAAAGACATTATGGAACTAAAACAAGTGCAGAGAAGAGCCAATAAATTAATAAGGGGGATGGACAATCTAACTTATGAGGAGAGGCTAGCTAAATTACATTTGTTTACATTGGAAATTAGGTGCCTAAGAGGGGATATGATAACTACATACAAATATATTCGGGGCTATACAAGGAGCTTTCAAAATAGCTATTCATCCCAAGGGAAGTACAAATGACACATGGTCATCCCTTAAGGTTGGAGGAAAGGAGATTTCACCAGCAACAAAGGAAAGGTTTCCTTACAGTAATGGCAGTTAAAATATGGAATCCATTACCCATGGATGGCGAATACAATAGATAACTATAGATAAAAGGTTGGACACCTTTTTAGAAAGGAAAGACATACAGGGATATACGAAATAACTAAACATGGGAAGGATGTTGATCTAGGGAGAAATCTAATTGCAAATATTTGGAGTCAGGAAGGCAATTATTGTTCGTTATGAGACAGTATTCGATGATATTTCACTGGGGTTTTTTGTTTGTCTTCCTCTGGATCAATATACTGTAAGTACAAATATAGGGTAAGTAACTGTCATCTAAATTTAGCATAGGTAGAACTTGATGGACATATGTCTTTTTTAAACCTCATCTACTATATACAGTAACTATGTTTAAACAGATCCTGCAGATAAAACGATTACATGTCCAGCAGTTTTTAACTCTTCGAGTTCTCCTTATTCATGTTCCCCTTTCCCCCCCCCCCCGCCCCCCCTAATTCTTAATTTCTAGTGTAATTTTCTTTCTTTCTTACGAATATTGATGTCAAAACATTTCCAAAACAGGGCAGAATGCGAGGTTCCGCTTTTTAACTCTCCTGTCAACATTGACATTTTAGAATATGAACTGGTCTTTCTCCTGTGTGTATTTAATATGGAGGGATTTATTGTTTTTTTGACAAATCGTTGACCAACATTTTGCAACCTGTAAGTATTTAGGTTGTGCAAACCTTTTAGATTGCGGGGAAGAGCTTTGTCAGTGAATTTGTATAAATCCACAGCCTTTGAACTGCAACAATGAAGAGAAAACGATTTAGTGTATTATTGAGCATTTCTTATTTACCCTATAAAGTCCCAAAGTACACTCTTATGCCCGTCCCGCCTTCTTATTCCCAGTCTTTCTGTCATATATACCAGTTATTTTAAGGGTAAGTCTCCGCTGCAGGGACAAGAACCGCCCCTCAATGGGGTTGGGCCTGCTTCCTACATTGCCCGCCGCGCTGTGCGAACAGATTTTCCCCGAAGACAGGAAATCTGTTCTCACAACTCGCCACGGAGCGCTGGCCACGCCCCCCGGCGGATCAGCCAATGAGGGCGAACCTGCCGATGATATCATGGCCCGCGCACCCCTGCCAAGCTCACCCTGTCTTTCCCCCTGCAGCTCACCCCAGTCCGGGGAACTCAGCAGCACGCGCCGCCAGCCTGGCAGACGCCCGTGCAGCGGTGACACCGGGGCCTCTGCCTCACACTGCCCTGGTTGTCATGTTTGCACCGTTTTGGCACGCGCCCCCCGGAATGATTGCGAATATAAAATTGCGAGCCAAGCTGTGATGCTAATACAACGTAATTAAAAGGGAGACTGCTGTTGCTGTTAATAATTCATTCTTTAAAATATCAATTATTAACGTATCTTTGTTATGGAAAGAAATCTTTGACAAGGTAAATGTGTAACCAAACATATATAAATGAATACACGGAACAAGTGAGACACATCGTTTGGGCTGAAGGAGCGGCTCAGTGAGACACTGACTGGCACTGAGTGTGAAGCAGGGGAATCTGGCTCATTTCCCGGTGTTGCCTCCTTGTGACCTTGGGCGTGTCACTTTATCCCCCTGTGCCTCTGGCACCAAAAATATAGATTGTAAGCTCCACGGGGCAGGGACCTGTGCCTGCAAAATGTCTCTGTAAAGCGCTACATAAAACTCGCAGCGCTATACAAGAACTTATTATTATTATCCGTTTTTTTACTCTGCAGGATTTTTGCATTTTTTTTTACCAGAGACACCAAAAGGTATAAAACACCTGTTATCTTTACACTCCCTTCATCAGTAGCCGACAGCCATTTTATTCTATCCCTTGCTACTGTTTGGGATCGTCACTGCCAAAAGCAGGCCTCAGTTCTTGTAAACTAGACCAGGAGTAGCCAACTCCAGTCCTCAAGTGGCTACCAACAGGTCAGGTTTTAATGATATCCCTGCTTCAGCACAGGTGGCTCAATCAACAACTGAGCCACTGATTGAGCCACCTACACTGAAGCAGGGATATTCTTAAACCCTAACCTGTTGGTAGCCCTTGAGTACTAGACCCAGCCACCCTGAACTAGACCACCCTGTGATATTGTGAGACTAGCTTTAAATTAGACTTTATTCTTTGATGAATCTGCTTCTGTATTATTTACACAGACCTGCCAGCACTGGGCACACGCAAATAGGTCCTTTAGTCCCTCTCTCAATGCGAGATGCAGGAGTTTACACTTAAGTAAGGACCCCCTATGAAGACCCCGTTCACAAACAAAGCTAATTTAACAATAGAACACTTGTATTTTATTTTTATATTATTAATTATACATCAAAATATTGATAACTTCCCTATAACCGACTGATGTATGTATGTATGTCTTTATTTGTATAGCGCCATAAAATGTACATAGCGCTTCACAGTAGTAATACATGTCATATAAATAACAAATATAAATAACAGATCATGGGAATAAGTGCTTCAGACATACTGTAAAAGTAACATTAAGGAAGGAGTCCCTGCTCTGAGGAGCTTACAATCTAATTGGTAGGTAGGGAGAACGTACAGAGACAGTAGGAGGGAATACTAGTAAGTGCTTCTGCAGGGGGCCAAGCTTTGTGTCATGTGTCCATGATTATCCAGTGCTACTCATATGCTTCTTTAAGCAGATGTGTCTTAAGGTGGGTCTTAAAGGTGGATAGCGAGGGGGCTAGTCGGGTATTGAGGGGAAGGGCATTCCAGAGGTGTGGGGCAGAAAGTGAGAAAGGTTTAAGGCGGGAGAGAGCTTTAGATACAAAGGGGGTAGTAAGAAGACTTCCTTGAGAAGAACGCAAGAGTCGTGATGGTGCATAGCGAGAAATTAGGGCTGAGATGTAAAGAGGGGCAGAAGAATGTAAAGCTTTAAAAGTGAGCAGTAGAATTGAGTGTGAGATACGCGATTTAATCGGAAGCCAGGAGAGGGATTTCAGCAGGGGAGACGCTGAGACAGATTTAGGAAAGAGTAGAGTTATTCTGGCAGCAGTGTTTAGGATAGATTGTAGGGGAGACAGGTGAGAGGTAGGAAGGCCGGACAGCAGGAGGTTGCAGTAATCGAGACGGGAGAGAATGAGGGCCTGAGTCAGAGTTTTAGCAGTTGAGTAACAGAGGAAAGGGCGTATCTTTGTGATATTGCGGAGGAAAAAGCAACAAGTTTTAGAAACGTTTTGAATATGAGAGGAGAATGAGAGAGAGGAATCAAGTGTGACCCCTAGGCAGCGTGCTTGGGCTACTGGGTGAATGATCGTATTTCCAATAGCAATGTGGAAGGATGTAGTAGGGCCAGGTTTGGGAGGTAGTATAAGGAGCTCTGTTTTTGCCATGTTAAGTTTCAGTCGGCGGATGGCCATCCAGGATGATATTCCAGAGAGGCATTCAGAAACTTTGGTCTGTATAGCAGGTGTAATGTCAGGGGTTGAAAGGTAAATTTGTGTGTCGTCAGCATAGAGGTGATATTTAAACCCAAAAGATGTGATTAGGTCACCTAGAGAGTGTGTAGAGAGAAAAGAGAAGGGGTCCCAGGACAGAGCCCTGGGGTACCCCCACAGAGAGATCAATAGAGGAGGAGGGGTTAGCAAAAGAGACACTGAAGGTACGATGGGAGAGGTAAGAGGAGATCCAGGATAAAGCTTTGTTCCGAATACCAAGAGTATGGAGAATGTGAAGGAGAAGAGGGTGGTCCACGGTGTCGAATGCTGCAGAGAGGTCGAGTAATATGAGCAGAGTGTAATGACCTCTGTCTTTGGCAGCGTGGAGGTCGTCAGTTATTTTAGTGAGGGCTGTTTCAGTAGAGTGAGCAGTGCGGAAGCCAGATTGTAGAGGGTCTAGTACAGAATAGGTGTTGAGAAAGTGTAGCAATCGAGAGAATACAAGACGTTCAAGGAGTTTGGAGGCAAAAGGCAGGAGGGAGACAGGTCGATAGTTAGAAGGACAGGTAGGGTCAAGCTTGCTGTTTTTGAGTAATGGTATAACGGTTGCATGCTTGAAGGATGAAGGAAAGGTACCAGAGTAGAGGGAAGAGGTAAAGATCTGTGTGAGCATAGGGATTATAGAAGGAGCAAGAGGTTTTAGGAGATGGGAGGGAATGGGATCAAGAGGGCAAGTGGTAGAGGGAGAAGAGGAGATCAGCAGTGATACATCCTCCTCCGAGATAGCAGAAAAAGAGTCAAGAAAGACAGGAGGAGAGTTGGGAAGCATTGTGGGATGGGAGGAGGCAACAGATGGGATGTTCTGCCGTATGGACTCCACCTTTTCTTTAAAAAAGTCAGCAAAGTCCTGAGGTGAGATGGAGGAAGAAGAGGAGGCAGCTGAGGGTGGTCTGAGTAGAGAGTCAAAGACAGAAAAGAGACGGCGTGGGTTAGACTTGTGTGTGTTGATTAGTGATGAAAAGTAGGTTTGTTTAGCCTGAAAGAGGGCAGAGTTGAAACAGGATAGCATAAATTTGTAGTGAATGAAGTCTGCGAGCGTATGAGATTTCCTCCAGAGGCGTTCAGAGGAACGAGTGGAGGAACGCAGCATGCGTGTGTGGGAGTTTAGCCAGGGTCTGGGGTTAGAAGGGCGAGGACGGCAGAGAGAAAGTGGGGCATGAAGATCAAGAGAGGAAGATAAGGCAGAGTTGTAGTTCCTGACCAGGTTGTCAGGGTCTGAAGCAGAACTGAGAGAGGAGAGGGAGGATCGTAAAGTGGAATCAAGAGCTGGTAGGTTAATAGAGCGCAGGTTTCTGCAAAAACGAGGGCGAGATGGAGATGGAGATGGAGAGAAGCGAGAGAGAGAAAATGAGATGAGGTGATGGTCGGAGAGAGGAAAAGGGGAAATGGAGAAGTCGGAGAGAGAGAAGTTTTTAGTGAAAACCAGGTCTAAGTAGTGGCCATCCTTGTGGGTGCTGGCTGCAGTCCACTGTTGAAGGCCAAAAGAAGAGGTTAGAGAAAGAAAGCGGGAAGCCCAAGGGAGAGAGGGGTCATCAATGTGGCAGTTGAAGTCCCCAAGGAGAAGAACAGGGGAGTCTGAGGAGAGAAAGAAAGAGAGCCAGGATTCAAAGTGAGAGAGAAAGGCAGAAGGGGGATGAGTAGAGGAAGGTGGGCGATAGATGACCGCCACATGGACCGGGAGAGGAGAGAAGATCTGGACTGTGTGAGCCTCGAAGGAGGGAAAAGCAAGAGAGGGGGGAATAGAAACTGTTCTGTAACGGCAGAGAGAGGAGAGCATGAGCCCCACGCTCCACCCCTGCCACCAGGGCGTGGAGTGTGGGAGAAGGAAAGGCCACCATAGGAGAGGGCAGCTTCCAGAGCAGAGTCAGACTGAGTGAGCCAGGTCTCAGTTATAGCAAAGAGAAGCAGGGAGTGAGAGAGAAAGAAGTCATGCACAGAGAGGAACTTGTTAGAGAGGGAGCGAGCATTCCAAAGGGCACAGGAGAAAGGGAGAGAGGAGGGAGGGTGGCAGGGGATGGGTATGAGGTTAGAGGGGTTGACACCAGAAGGAGTAGAAGTTGCATGTGGGAGGCGAGGAAGAGAACATGTAGAAATAAGGCAGGGACCAGGATTGGGAGAGATATCCCCAGAAGCAAGGAGGAGAAGCATGGACAGAAAGAGAATGTGAGAGGATGATTTGTAGGGGTGTGTTTTAGTGCAGGCGGCATAACTGTGTGGTGACAGAGGGCGCAGGTAAGAGAGGAGTTCATGTGAACTGAGAAGTGGTGAAGTAAGGAGAGATGGCGAAATATGAATAGAGTTAGAGACATGATGAGGCTGGTGGAAGGAAGTGCATAATTTGAAAATAAGTGAGGTTACAGTAAATATAAAAAGTAAAGGTGGCATCACAGCAATAGTAATGTGTTGAGATGTGCAGTGTGGGATGATAACCTCATTTCCAGCGTAGTTCAAATGCAGGAATCAGAAGCAGTAGATTGATCAGGGAATAAACCAGTCATTGATCTTTAAGCTGTTATAAAAGTAGCTGAAGGTTCGGAGCTTCATCCAATGGGAGGCAGACGAGCGCTCCTCAGCCCAGACACGCAGATACAGGTATGATAGGTACACCTGGTGCAGTTATAGGTACAGTTAAAGGGTATATTTACACCGGTTTTGCATCCAGGAAATTTTAATAATTGCCCCCCCCCTTCTCAGATATAATTCACCACCTCTCACAACTAGGGTTGCCAGGTGTCCAGTATTGAAACGGACTGTCCTGTATTTGGAAACTCTGTCCAGTTAAAAATGAGAGGTAATGCTGCACATGTAGGTGTCCGGTATTACCTCTCTGGACATAGTGACATGAGCGGCTCAGGGGTGGGGGGGGGGGGGGTTGTTGCTAGGTAGCTGGACAACTTATTCCATCCGGATTGGCTACTGCTGCTGCTGTGTAATGCAGCAAATCAGGAGGAGGTGTCAAGAGCATAGGGGTGGGGCTAAGGAGAAAAAAAACATATACTCCTGTTGATAATACGGAGAATATGTAATAATGTCCAACATTTGTGGGTATGAAATTGGTCCCACTGCTGTTCCTCTACTTGTGTTGGACGGAGGTACTTGCAAGCAATCCGTATGGAAGTCCCATGCCCTATGTCAGGAGCGGCCAACTCCAGTCCTCAAGGGCCACCAACAGGTTAGGTTTTAAGGACATCCCTACTTCAGCACAGGTGGCTCAATCAGTGGCCCAGTCTTTGACTGTGCTACTGATTGAACCACCTGTGCTAAAGCAAGGATGTCCTTAATACCTGGATCCTGGACTGCTGGTGGCCCCTGAGGACTGCAGTTGGCCACGCCTGCGCTACGCAGCTTACCACGTACAAAAAGTTTCGGTAATAGGTACAGGCGACAAAACCATGTAGTGTTACCTGCTCCGTGGGTGCAGTTGAAGGATATGTTACTTCTGAAATCCGCCAGCAGAAAAACTGAACCCCAAAAAACAAATAATTTAGCACCATTCCGTTTCATTGATAAATAACACGGGATGCTTTATTATTATTTTTTACCATCCGCTTGGCAGCCGGGAGACATTAATACACAGCCCGGCTCAGAGAGCATCCAGCCTGTGTATGCGCTGAGACTCTGTTTGAGGACTCTATTAGCTGTGTAATTAAAAACAGCTGTAACCCGATCAGGTGGATATCACTGTTACAATACGGAGGAAACCATTAGCAGGAAATGTTGTGCTACAGGCAGACATCAAATCAGTTTAAAGAGATTGGATTTCACTGTTTTATGCACTTACGCCATTACTGTAATGTGCTATTCAGCCGTCTCGATCGCGAGCAAGCTGAGAAAACACTTATAAAGCAGTAGTGACATCTATGTGAAATGAATGGCATAAACGCCGGAAAAAACTGCTCCCTGGGACCCGCCGAACCCGACACCGCAGACATCATTCACATGACGCTCCGGAGCAGCGTTGACGGCTGCACCGCCGGTTACTTATTCTCTCCAGTTTCTTGTGCTTCGGCCGTAATGAAAATAGTCGTGTCGCTGTTGATGTCGTGCGCGAGCTCGTCGCGGGTTCGTGCGCGTCGCAGGATGACTCGTGGCGGCGGTCGGGTTAACCCGTGCAGATCGTGGGAATGGGGGGGGGGGGTCACATCTGCGGAATGAGGGCAGATCTGGAGCCGCGCGGGGGTGGGGGGAAAACAGCACCAGAATTATCAAAGAGAAATAACCCCGTAGTGTTTTGTTGTGGGAATATAAATCTGGTGCAGTTGTTTGCACTTTGGTTGTAGCTGAGGGAATCTGTTATAAATAGTTTTTAAATCACTTAGAGTGTAAGCTCTTCAGGGCAGGGATTCCCTTTATGTTGTGATCCCCCGCTGCCCTAACCCCCTTTGTTTGCACTTTATCTCCCGTGTGTAGTTAATGCTGTAAAGCGCTATAGAAAGAAACTGATACATACATAACCCCCCCGCATCCCCCGGACCTCCGCTCCTCCGAATAATCGCTGCCTAATCGCCCCTCTGCTGAAGCCCGGACACGAAGGTTTGTTGTCTCCTTGCTGCTGTGTTATCTGCCACGTTGTTATCTCTGGGGCATTGATTGGGACGTAATGGAGCCAGATATGTACAAATGAAACAGAGAGATGTGGGCGCGTTGTTCTACCTCTGCCACGGTGACCTCGGCGAGTCACTTTATCTCCCTGTGCCTCAGGCATCACAAACAGATTATAAACTCATCTGGGCAGAGACTGTGTCTGTAAAAACGCTCTGTACAATGCTGCTCACCGCGCACCATGCTGTCATTGCGAAGCTTTGAGTCCCACTGGGAGAAAAGCGTTGTGTGACATGAAGTTATTTCAGGGGTGGCCAGGCGGCGTCTCCAAAAATACTGCACACAATGGCGAAAGGTGTGACGTGCTAGAGACACACACACACCTCTCTTTGCTCCATGCTGTTTTCTCCTCTCCTTGGCCCCCCAAGCCGGTCAGGTCACTATGTCCAAAGAGGTAAAACCAGACACATACATGTCCAGTATTACCTCTAATTTTTTACTGGACAGTGTCCAAATACAGGACAGTCCAGTTCTCCCTGCAAGGGGAAATCTTGCACCACCCAAGCCGGTCAGGTCACTATGCCAGAGAGCTTATAGCGAACACATACATGTCAAGAGAGGTAATACGAGTCACACAGATGTCCAGTATTACCTCCAATTCTTTACTGCACAGTGTCCAAATAAAGGACAGTCCAGTTCAACACTGAACACCTGGCAACTCTAGTTATTATTACTACATATCCCAATACAAGTTATCCCCTTCAATACATTGCAAGCCACGCTGGAGCTGAAAGGGTTAATTTATAGGCAAGGCATTAGCGAGTGATCTTTACCTGTGACAGCTCTGTGCACCTATTAACCAGGGGGGGGGGGGGGGGGGGGGGGGGGCAACTCCAGTCCTCAAGGTCCAAGGTCCACCAACCGGTCAGGTTATAGGGATAGCCCTGCTTCAGCACAGGTGGATCAATCAGTCTTCGACTGAGCCACTGATTGAACCATCTGTGCTGATGCAGGGATATCCTTAAAACCTGACAGCTCGTGGCCCTTAGGTACCCATGCTATAAACAATAAAGATACCCCTCTACTCGCCCACTCTACAGTCAACGCAGAGTTTGCGGCTAACCCAGAACCATGTGGCTCTTACCCATCATCTGTTTAAAAAGTACACACAAACAATTTGAATGAAACATACTTTCCCTGTGATAAGCTGATTACTTGTGTCCAGAAGAATATCTGTGTATCATCTGAATTGGAGAGAAGAACCATATGCAGGATGAGTAAGTGGTGTATATGTAAACAGATGCTGTGCATTACTAATTTCTTAAAGCCCTTACTCCTGTTACCGTAACTATGTGACCTTAAAAAGAAGCTTGCGTGCTGTATTCTTTCTTTAAAAAAAACAAAAAAAAACAAATGTGGAATTTATTTTTTGTATTGCATAAAATCCAGCTTGGTTTCCGATTTTCCCTAGTGGTTTTAAATGGAATATATAATAATGTCTTCATCTGCCTACTCCCAAATGTGTTTAACCCCCGCATTGCCAGATGGCAATGTCACACACTGCTTTTACATATACACGTGTATGTATGTGTGTCCTATTATATATGATATGATTACCGTATGTATTACTACTGTGAAGAGCTATGTACATTTATGGCGCTATACAAATAAAGACATACAACACTATATATATATATATATATATATATACCTACATATATATATATACCTACCTACATATATATATATATATACACATACATACATATATATATATATATATATATATATATATATATATATATATATATATATATATATATATATACATATGCATACATATACATATACATTTATATATATATATATATATTTTTTATTTTTTTTCCTCACGAGAGGGTACACCCTCTCGCTCATCGGATCCCAGTCCACTTCAGTGGATAGGGAGCTTGCCCTTGGACTGTCCAACCGAAGTCAGACCCGCCCTCAGTGCCCAGTTTCCCTGGAGGTTTCAGCCCGAAAGCCTAGGTCTCCAGGGACATTGATGCCTTCCTCCGTTAGGATTCAGGACATCCGTCTCTTCCTCCCTCTGGCCCGAGGCCCGCAAGGGAGTTCACATCATATCCCCTCTTTCGAGGGTTGTGCGGGTGCACCCCAGCCCCGAAGGGCTGGTTGTTCGAATGCCATCCCCCCTTAGCCCGAAGGCTCAGGGGTTCTGTGGTCCGGGGCCTGGACACCACCTCTCAACGAGCTAGAGGGCCAAATGCTTGCCACAGACCTTTCCTACTGGAGCCCCATGTAGGATAGTACTGCATTTGGTCATAGCTGTGCAGGTCGAGAGGAGCACTCATCTCGCCTTGATCTTAGCCAAAAGGCCGAGAAGCGATACATATATATATTTAGTTAAGTTATGGTGAGTGAAAAAAAAGTGACAAAAACCCTCCACAGCAAAGCATATAGCAAATGGAAATATTACTGTATGCTCATTTGCATGTCTTAGGCAGGTCTGCAACCCCGCCTTTCACCATTATCACACAGCACTTCCACTGCAGCAAGGGATTCTGGGAAATGACATGCAAATGAGCACACAGTGCCACCTTTTGCTTCAAAACCATTCAATATGCTTCCCCTATAGGCTAACCCTGGCTGTTCTCAAAGCTGTGACCATGCAGCAAGCCTAAGCCTATAGGGGAACCGTGTTGAATACACACACACACACACACACAATTGGGGCACACACTTCACTAGTCGGGAGAGGGTGCTGCTATCAGATTACCTGTAAAATAATGTACAAAAATAACAAGGATAGGCACACCAAAAATATGCAAAAAAAATCTTTTATTGGCCCAAAGTATTGCCTAACCTCTGGATCCGTTATGCTGAGTATTTTTTGTGTGCATATTTTAGTGTGCCAATCCCTTTGTTTTGTGTGTGTATTTGTGTGTGTGTCTACATATGTGTGTATGTGTGTATATATATATATGTATATATATATATATATATACACACACATAAATACATACATATTTATACATAAATACACACACATTTAAACAGTACATAAATACACACACATTTAAACATAAATACACGCACATGTATACATAAATACATACACATTTATACATAAATACACACACATTTATA
Source organism: Ascaphus truei (assembly GCF_040206685.1). Classification (NCBI taxonomy): domain Eukaryota; kingdom Metazoa; phylum Chordata; class Amphibia; order Anura; family Ascaphidae; genus Ascaphus; species Ascaphus truei. The sequence goes on from NC_134499.1 coordinate 29,522,492, forward strand.
TATAAATACACACACATGTATACATAAATAAACACACATTTATACATAAATACACACACATGTATACATAAATAAACACACATTTATACGGTACATAAATACACAAACACACATATTTATACGCACACACATTTATACATAAATGCACACACATTTATACATACATACATTTATACATAAATACACACACATTAATAAATAAATACACGCACATTTATATAAATATATACACACACGTTTGTATCTGTTTGCGCTTGCTTGTCCTTATTTGTATGTCATTCTGTTTAAAAATATATATATAATTTTCTGTGTATAGCACTGAGAACCTGTCCCTTAAAGCTTGCATTCTAATTTCCCAGTCTAAGGCACAGGGGGACAAGGTGAGTAGCCCAAGGTCACAAGGAGCTGATACTAGGGTTTGTAACACACACACCTCTGTCATTTCACTGGTTCTGTATAACATAATCCTTATTACTGCTCTGTTTTCTTGTGGAGTGAGGATTTTAGCGGCTGTGGCTCTGACACAGGATAACAGATCACAAGATTGTCTCTTGTGAGCTGTGAAAAACAAGTGTGAAGTGTGGAGCAGAGCAACCAGTCTCCTGACCCCCTGCCACCATGTCCCACTGCAGGACTGAGAGTAGCCAGCTGAGTATACTGCAGGACTATGAGCAGCCAGCTCGGAGTACACTGCAGGATTGATAATCTCTTGATAAGAATGAGCCCAGCGCTGGCGCAATAAACTCGCAGAGGAGTTCTTGTGCTGAGCTGAAATGCTGACACATATGGAGTTGCATGCTAGAGGGGCAATCCTTCCTAGGACCAAAGTGAACTAATGCCAGTCACATGTATAACTGGCTACATCTGGGTGATTGACAGGGGGGAGAGCCAGGACAGCCATCCCCCATGAAGGGGGGCCCCCCTGACTCCTAGTGTCAGATGGCCAAGCCAAGACATCAATCACACAATAAACATGTCACTCTAATTATACCTTCAATAAAATGGGCAGTTCCTGCCAGGAGAGGACAGTGACATGTTTAATAGGTTCCATTTAGCTGATTCGCGCCTTTAAAAAAAATCAGACAAGTATTAGTTTTTTTAATCCTTTTCTTTAAAACTCCAGATTATTTTTATTTTTATACTATCTTTATCTAAGTGTATTCTGGTGATAAGAGAGGGGATTTTCAACCGACAGCAATGTCACGGCGTCGTGACGTGGGCGTTTCGCGGGCTATTGGCCCAGTGTCGTCAGTGCCCCGCCTCCCGATCGCGCACACGCTGGCTCATCTGCTAGTTCATGCAATCGCTCCTGATTGCGCAGGTGAGCGTCAGCGCGGAGGAGCGCGGCTCCCCCCTATATGGACGCAGCCTTAGTCAGACGGATACACAGAAGTTCACAGGAGTTGGCCACCCCCGTATTAAGGGAAACAATTACACGGAGAAGTTTTTTTGTTTTACCTGCTAGGTGAGACTGTCACTTGAAATCACTGTGGGCTATGTTTTTCTCTCTTTGGGAAACCAAAGGCGATATTTATTAAGCAGCCAGACCTGATTCTTTCCCTCCAGCAAATATGTAAAGATGTGAAAATAACCATTGCTAGGCTTAGTCCTGCTATATATTTCTAAGCTACTGATCATAGCAGAACATAACCCGGTCCTGCTCTGCTGTGCACACTGCCAGCCTCCTCATCATCAGCTCACATTGTTCTCCTGTGTGTCCAATCCAAACAACCCTAACCTTTCCCCGGCCCTAAACCCCTCTCCATTCATCCCCCTCTCCTGTAAAATGAGTCTGTCAATTTTACACTAATCCGGTTCTAATGTAAACAGGATTAAGTCTCCTTTTGCCCCTCCTCTCTGCTTAAACTGTATCAAATTCATCAAAGCCCCAGTAAATGATATCACCTTTGGCCCCCGCTGTAGGTTTAGCAAAGGGCGTTAACCCCTTCGTGCGGCAGGAGGCGCCTCCAACACACTGCACCGCAGCGAATGCGGTAAAGCCAATCCTGCACCGGGAGATTGTTTTATTTAATTGTTTTTTTTGAACTGCGCTATTTATGACTGCCCGGTGACCAAGATAATTACCGCTGTATTTACTGGTGCGCCCAGAGAAACGATCTGGCCGCCAAATCACGTGGGATCTGCGGGCCTACTGGGAGCTGCCATGTCATCGGCTGCAGCTTCTGTTGCCGCCATGTTAATTTCTCCATGAGGGAGAACCCCTAAAAACGTCATTATCTCTGGGAACTGGGGTGTTCCTTGAGCTGAAAGTCTGAAAAAGTATAGAAATGTAACATTGTGGTGGGGTCGCTCCGTTAAATCAGTGTAAATTTCAATAGTGCCGGAGGACAGCAGAAGGAGCGCTCCTAAAGGGAGAAGGAACCACTCAGTGAGTAAAGACACTGACTCTGTGAACAACAAAACTGAGTTTGAAGCAACAGAACCGGATTCAATTCCGGGTGTCGGCTCCTTGTGCCCTTGGGGAAGTTCCCTTAGCTCCCTGTGCCTAAGGGCTGGGACCCGCTGCGCCCGGTGGTGCGGGCGGCCGCGTGAGCGCAACTCACTATTGCTGTTTAGCCTCACGATCCGGGCCCAGTCCCTCCTCACTGCCAACTGACTACGTACTGTGACGCGTCAGCCAGCAGGGGATACCAGAGAACCAATGGGGAGGAGGGGAGGGAAGGAACTAGATGGGAGGCGCCTTGGGCGGGGAGCAGGGAAGGAGCTGCAGGTTAAAGTGTGTGTGTGTATGTATGTATGTGTGTGTATGTATGTGTGTATGTATATGTGTGTGTGTGTATATATGTGTGTGTGTATGTATGTGTGTGGGGGGGTGGACGGCACCACAATCAGATCCCGCCCACTCCCGCCCCCCTCCCTCCCGGGCTCCCTACAGACCGCATATCGCGGTCTGTGTCTGTCAGCGCCCCGCCTGTCTGCAGTGCGGGCGCGCTGACTGAGGGAGCGGGGTCTTAGCCTTAGTCACCAACATCATATAGTATAAGCTCATCTGGGCAGTGACTTTGTCTGTAACAATCCTATGTACCACACAGTACTGTACTGTAATTGTGAAGTGCCTTGTGTCCCATTGGGAGAAAGGTGCTATATGACATAAAGTAATTATCTACTATATATTTCTGAAAGTGTCCTATGTGTCCGGGTCTGTATGTGTCTCCCTGTGCCCCTCCCCGTGTCCCTAGCGGCAATCTCATTGGACCTTGGGCCAGGCCAATGAGATTGCTCCCTTGGGCCGCCCGCCCCCGCACACCTCTCATTGGCCTGAGGCAGAGTGAAGGGCACACACACACACACACACACACATCACTCTACACACACATCACTCTACACACACATCACTATACACACACACACACACACACACACACACATCACTACACACACACATCACTACACACACACATCACTATACACACACATCACTATACACACACACACACACACACACACACATCACTATACACACACACACATCACTATACACACACACACACACACATCACTATACACACACACATCACTATACACACACACACACACACACCACTATACACACACACACACACACACACACACACACACACACACACACACACACACACACACACACACACACACACACACACACACACACACACAGTGTTACATACATTAGCGGGGCTCACAGTGTTAGCAGCACATCTCCCGCTCTCTTCCCCACCGGTCCCGGAGGCTCCGCCTCTTCCTCCTGTTCCTGTTTCCCGCGCTTTCACCCCCCCCCCCCCCTCCACGTGGGAGCTGCCGGACGGGTGAGGGAGCTGCCGGACGGGTGAGGGAGCTGCCGGACGGGTGAGGGAGCGGCCGGACGGGTGAGGGAGCGGCCGGACGGGTGAGGGAGCGGCCGGACGGGTGAGGGAGCGGCCGGACGCGTGAGGGAGCGGCCGGACGGGTGAGGGAGCGGCCGGACGGGTGAGGGAGCGGCCGGACGGGTGAGTGAGCGGCCTTCACCTCCCCTCACCCCCCTTCACCTTCCCTCACTCACTTCCCCTCCACCCCCCCCCACCCCCCCCCGGCGCCGCTACAGTCAGCGGGGTGAGCGGAGTGAGCGAGCGCGCGCCCGGGACACAGCGGGGGAGCGGCCACAACACGCTGCCTCCCGCCTCAGATCCACGTGGGAGCTGACGGACGGGTGAGTGAGCGGCCTTTACCGCCCCTCACCCACCCCTCACTCCACTTCCCCTCCCTTCCACATCCCCTCCACCTCCCCTCCCCCCAACACCCTTCACCTCCACTTCACCCCACCTCCACTTCACCTCCCCTCCAACCCCCCCTTAACCTCCCCTCCACCCCCCCCCCTTAACCTCCCTTCCACCCCCCCCTTAACCTCCCCTCCACCCCCCCCCACTTAACCTCCCCTTAACCTCCCCTCCACCCCCCCCTTAACCTCCCCTCCACCCTCCCCTTCACCTCCCCTCCACCCCCCCCTTCACCTCCCCTCCACCCCTTCCCTTCACCTCCCCTCCACCCCTTCCCTTCCCCCTCCACCCCCCCCTTCACCTCCCCTCCTCCACCCCCCTTCACCTCACCTCCACCCCCCCCCTTCACCTCACCTCCACCCCCCCCCCTTCACCTCCCCTCCACTCCCGCTTCACCTCCCCTCCACCCCCGCTTCACCTCCCCTCCACCCCCCCCCTTAACCTCCCCTCCACCCCCCCTTAACCTCCCCATCACCTCCCCTCCACCCCCCCTTCACCTCCCCTCCACCCCTTCCCTTCACCTCCCCTCCACCCCCCCCTTCACCTCCCCTCCTCCACCCCCCTTCACCTCACCTCCACCCCCCCTTCACCTCCCCTCCACCCCCGCTTCACCTCCCTCCACCCCTACCTTCACCTCCCCTCCACCCCCACCTTCACCCCCCCCCTCCACCCCCACATTCACCGCCCCCTCCACCCCCACATTCACCCCCCTTCACCTTCCCTTCACTCCCCCCTTACAACCTTCCCACCTCCCCACCACCCCCACCTTCACCCCCCCCTCCACCCCCACATTCACCGCCCCATCCACCCCCACCTTCACCCCCCTTCACCTTCCCTACACTCCCCCCTTACAACCTCCCACCTTCCCACCCCCACCTTCACCCCCACATTCACCGCCCCTCCACCCCCCTTCACCTTCCCTTCACTCCCCCCTTACAACCTCCCACCTCCCCACCCCCTTCCCACCTTCCTACCACCTCCCCCCCTTCCCACCACTTCCCCCCTTCCCACCACCTCCCCCTTCCCACCTTCCCACCACCCCCCCCTTCCCACCTTCCCACCACCTCCCCCCCTTCCCACCACCTCCCCCCTTTCCCACCCCCCTTCATCTACCCTCACCCCCCTTCACCTCCCCCCCAGCCCTTCACCTCCCCTCCGCCCCCCCCCCCTTCACCTCCCCTCCGCTCCCCCTTCACCTCCCCTCCGCCCTGCCTTCACCTCCCCTCCGCCCCCCCTTCACCTCCCTCCGCCCCGCCTTCACCTCCCCTCCGCCCCCCCTTCACCTCCCCTCCGCCCCCCCTTCACCTCCCCTCCGCCCCCCCTTCACCTCCCCTCACCATCCCCCAACACCCCCCCTCACCACCCATCCTCCTCACCTCCCTCCGACCTCCCCTCCGCCCCCCTTCACCTCCCCTCGCCACCCCTCCGACCTCACCTCCCCTCCTTCAATGCCTTTCGTCCGCCCTCCTGCCTCTGCCTTTCGCCCACCCGCACTTCTGCCTTTCACCCGCCCACCGCTCACACCCCTGCGCCACACAGCCGCCGCACGCACTCAACAGACACCCGCCACTCGACACACACCTGCTGCATCCTGCCCCTACGCAACAATATCACTGACCAGCTGTCACCCGCACTCGCCACACACCCGCTGCCTCACACCCTAGCAGGACCCCGACCCATAGCCAGCACTCACTACCCACGTGCCACCCGTACTGAACACCCACCCGCCGCCTCACACACGCTCACACCCTAGCAGGACACACGCCTCACATTTTCACATCACTTATGTCACCAAAATATACATTGTACTGTGGTGTGTTTACAATAAACCATTTTTATACAACATCGTATTACATTTTCTTCCATCTTTCTTTTCAACATTATTATCCAACCTTTACAACAAATAGTCACCTATTGTTCCACCATTTATAAATAATACTACCTATTACGCATTTACATCCCGGGCAACGCCGGGTCTCTCAGCTAGTTATTAATAAATGATGTGTTGGTAAAATAACAAAGAAGGGAGAAGTAGTGGGTGTGTTGATACCTTTTATTGGACCAGCTTATAGTTAGTTACAGGGGTCAGTTACAGTCTTTCGAAGCTTACAGATTCTTTATGAGGTTTGGCAGAAGTACAGAAACAGAAGATTTTGGGTGGATAAGGAGTGGAAAGGAGATATTGTGACAGGTTGAATGCCAGCAGCTAGTGTTCAAATTATTAGAGGAGGCTGCTATCTATTGTTATGTAACAATCACTAGAGAGCAAACCTTTCAGAATTCGGGTTGCAATTAAAAAATTGGCGTACATTTTGCAGTTTTGTGAAAATGTTTCTTTTTTTTATGAAAAAAGGCATAACACTCCATCCTTTCTTGCAACATTTCTCCATTTCCCACTTTTTTTTTTTTTTTTAAACAAGGGCATATGTATGTATGTCTTTATTTATATAGCGCCATTCATGTACATAGAGCTTCACAGCAGTAATACACGGGACAATCATATAAATAACAAATAACAGATCATGGGAATAAGTGCTTCAGACATAAAAGTGACACTTAGTCCCTCCTCTGAGGAGCTTACAATGTAATTGGTAGGAAGAACGTACAGAGACAGTAGGAGAGCGTTCTGGTAAGTGCATCTGCAGGGGGCCAAGCTTTATGTATGAGGTGTATAGTGTTAGCCACGGAGCTACTCATATGCTTCGTTTAGCAGGTGGTTTTTAAGGTGGGTCTTACAGGTGGATAGAGAGGGTGTTATGTCCAATGTGACCAAGTTTGCACATCGCTAATAGTGACCAAGAAAACATGAGACACACAGGAGTCAAATCAGTTACACAAACAAGTTATGATGAGTAAAACAGTGACATAAACCCCAACCCTGCCTTTCCCCAGTCATTCAGTATACAATGCTCCCACTGCTGCCAGGGATTCTGGGTAATGGCTGACTTTAACATGGATCCCTTTATGCTTATGTCTGCTGTGTCACACACGATATAAACCTAACACAGGAAGGATGCAGGGAGCAATCACAAGATTTCTTCTAGTGATGAAAAGCTTATTAACAGATGGTCAACCTTTTGGTCCAACACAGGGTGTATGTATAATATGTATAACTAGCTGATATACCCGGCGTTGCCCGTGATTGCTGGGGCGGGGGCGGGGAGGGGCGGGGAAGGGTAGGGAGGGGGGCGAAAGGCAGGGAAGGGGGTGAAGGGCAGGGAGGGGGAGAGGGGGCGAAGGGCAGGGAGGGGGGAGAGGGGGCGAAGGCCAGGGAGGGGGGAGAGGGGGGCGAAGGGCAGGGAGGGGGGAGAGGGGGCGAAGGGCAGGGAGGGGGGAGAAGGGGCGAAGGGCAGGGAGGGGGGAGAGGGGGCGAAGGGCAGGGAGGGGGAGAGGGGGCGAAGGGCAGGGAGGGGGGGCGAAGGGCAGGGAGGGGGCGAAGGGCAGGGAGGAGGAGAGGGCAGGGAAGGGGCGAAGGG
>NC_134499.1:29532920-29555329 GCF_040206685.1 Ascaphus truei
AAGGCATAAGGAAAAGTATGCAATCAATAACCTTATATACATCAAAGTGTATATAAGCAAAAATATAACTTATAGCCAAGGGAAAAACACAGGGGAGAAAAAAGAAATAACCAAACTCATACCCTGAACAGCAAATCCAAAAATAAATAATTAATACTCAGGCAGCATGAAAACATGGAATGACTATAGTATTAGTACAAGAGCAAACAGGAACATAGTTACACGAAATTGATAGGTGCCAATGCTGGAGAGTAACATAAATACACATAAGTGCAAAGACCACGAGGACCAATGATACCAAACAGCAGGGGAGATAATACTCAGCTGTCACTAGATAGCGAAAGGGATCAGTCCTCAGTAGTTAGGTTCCAATGTATAACAAACAAAGGATAAACCGGCGCCACAAATGGTTAATGAAATCAAACCGATTGGTGTACAGTCCAAATGGAGTCCTATAAATTATGGAATTCGAGGATTCTCACATCAACGGAGTATATGTGGAAAAAAGAGAGAAAAGAAACAAATAATGGTGCAGTATATCAAACACTATGGTTATAGGGACAAACTGACAACACAAGACATACAGGACATACAGACGATAAACACTAGCACGGCCTAATATTAATGGAAAGCAAATTTAATAGGTGTGTAGAATACATATAACGCATGTCGGAAGTTTCGAGTGTTTTTAGAGTTTGTCTAGGCTGTGGAGAAATTTGCAGTCTTTTAAGTGCAACAACTGATTCGTGGTGGCATCGCGGTGAGTCTGCAGAGGAGGATTAGAGGAGGAACGTCTGTGGTGGGACTTCAGTGGACGTGACGTCACATCTGCCCGGAAGTCCTGTCATTTGAGTGACCCATCTTCCACTCTTCCTGTCCCACCAGTTGCTCCGGTCGCCATCCGTTGATGCCCAGCTGCATGTATCCAGTCGTTGCTGTATATCCAGCATGCATGTATCAGTTGCCAGTATAACCCTCTGTGAGTAGGTTGCAATTTTACCCTCCGGATGCGTATATGTATTCTACACACCTATTAAATTTGCTTTTCATTAATATTAGGCCGTGCTAGTGTTTATCGTCTGTATGTCCTGTATGTCTTGTGTTGTCAGTTTGTCCCTATAACCATAGTGTTTGATATACTGCACCATTATTTGTTTCTTTTTCTCTCTTTTTCCACATATACTCCGTTGATGTTAGAATCCTCGAATTCCATCATTTATAGGACTCCATTTGGACTGTACACCAATCGGTTTGATTTCATTAACCATTTGTGGCGCCGGATTATCCTTTGTTGTTATGTTATTCTGACTGATTGTACTATCAGTTTTTTACTTGGCTGCCTGTGTTTTATACTATCCAGTTTTATTACTAGCGCTGTTCACCCCAATCTTTTTTCTAGTTCCAATGTATGCTCGTAAAAAGTCAGAGAGAGTCCATAGTTGCTGCATCGAGCAGTTAGGAGTCACGCCAGAAAAGTCACATTTAATAGCTTCTGGGGTTCATACCCCACATATCTCTTTAGCAGTGCAGCGCCTCCATCTGCCGTAGGCTCCAGAAACTGAAGGTAGAACTATTACCTCTCCCCCCCAGTAAGGTCACGCACCAGGCAGGAGGTATATAACAACAGGGACGGTTTATTATCTCTTCTGTACAGCATCTGCCCGAAGTAGAAACCTAGTGCGATCCATAAATGGCACATACCCCCTGAATCTAGGATGCCACCAGGGTAAGAACCGCTGGCGCTACTGCAGCGGACCCTGTGTGATATGTGCTTGAGAACCCTGAAACAGTAGAAACAACAAACATACTATAGCATAATGGCTGAACCCACTGTTTACGCTACATACATCTTCATCAACACATTTATCATCTATTAACATCTCATTCCCATAAGACCAGTCCGCAGACGGAATAAGAGTCTTAGAGGCCCGCATGCTCCTCTTCCTAGAGTACCGTTCTCGGGCAGCCCGATCCATCTCCCCAGGCGGTACCCCACCCTGGGCTATCCTGGTCGAAGGGGTGCCCTTATTAGAATTCCGTTTGGAAATATCAGCAAAAGAGGGACGGCAAGATACCTGGAGACCAGCATTACTGGTCGAAGGTTAAGGGGCCTTGAAAGTGTCCGAGTTCCGGTCAATGTCTCGTGTGGATACACTACCCGGACCTGGCACTAATGTGATACGGACCAGATGAGATTTAGGGGCTGGCGTGGGCCTATGGGGCGGCAAATAATCCATGGACTGGGCCAGAACCGCAGGGGTTGGGACATCCAGACACCCCGGAGGCCTATCATCCTTTTTGGCCAATTTTACCGCTTTTTGGCTAGCCCTGCGCTCATACATGGACTGAATAAAAGCAGTTCTCTTTAAGCGAGTGGAAGCGGTACTCACCGGAGCGGAGTCATCTCATCCGCCCCAGCAGTCGCTAGCAGCACGACATCATCTCCGGCAAGTTGAATGGGGTCCTGGTGCATGTCCAGATCCCACACCGGAAGGGCGTTGATATCCGGCCGTTATGTAAGGGTGCGGTCTTTGCCTTTGTCAGCTTCTGCCGCATGGACGTCGGCACCGGAAGGTACCTCCATCTGTACCGGAAAATCCCTGGATCGGCTTCCGGACACCTTCACGAAGGGTAGGCGTGAAAGGGAGGCCCGGCCCCCCGCAGTCCCGCCAGCCTCTGTGGCCGCCCCCCCCCCCGCAGTACCGCCAGGCCCCCCAAGCACCACCAGCCACCAGGCGTCCCGCCAGCTACCGCCCCCCACAGCGCCGCCACCCCCCCCCCCCACCCGCCCTTGTACTGTAAGAGATGCTTTATGGGTATTTGTATTTGTGTGTTCCATTATTCTGTTAATTTTGCTGGAGGAGTGTCCCTGTTCTGTAAAGGCTTTTTTTCAGTGTAGATGTTTGTCTCTGATTTGTTCATCATAGCATATCCTGGGGTATTGAAGTGCCTGGCATGTATATGTCTTAAGTGGTTGCTGTATCTATGAAGGTATCTGTGATGGTCTATTGACTCCCTGTATATGGTTGTTGATGGGGCACCATCTTTTATAGTGACGGAAGTATCAAGGAAGCCCATGATAGCTTCTTGGTGTTCTAGGAAGAGTTTGATGGATAGGTGCCTGATGTTAAGCTCCTGGTGGAATTCTATGAGAAGTTTGATACCTTCTGTCCAAATTATGAAGATATCATCAATGTATCCAAAGTATACAAGCAGTTTGCTGCTGTATTGCACAAGGATATTCTTCCTTAAAATCAGTCATAAAGAGGTTGGCATAGTGAGGAGCCACCCTTGTGCCCATTGTTTGAACATAGTATTTGACATTGAATGTGAAGTTGTTTTGGGTTAGGATTGTTGCCCCGCTTTTTGGACTACTATTTCAGTTAAGGGATTAATGGCATTAATGGGTTAACTGTGTGGACTTACTCCACCCCCATCATGTGATGTTGGATGACTGTGTAGAAGAGATTGCCACTCCTCAGTATGTCTTGTGACCAGTGATGTCACCCAAGGGAGAAAGAAGGGTACATACAGCTCCACCCAATGTTCTAGAAACAGGTTCTTCAGAGTTCAGACTGGGGCCTCGCTGTGATTCCTGTTAATAGATTAATGTATTAAGATGTGTCCTGTCACCCCTTGTTGTTTTCAGTTAAGGAAAGTGTCCTTCATGTAAATGCCAGTAGTATAGGTCTGTGATAGTTCTCACTATTGAACGGGAGGAAGCTTGCTTTTAGTAAGGAGATCTCAGTATTAGAATCTGCCAACGGATCACTAAATCCGCAGATTGGATTCAACAAATCCGTCCCCGGGCTGCGAAATCCGCGGAGTATATTGGTAATAATAATTTTAAAATCCGCAAAAACGCGACTCACCCTTTATGACAATGACCCGCTGAAATCCGCAGACCATTGGAACCGTCCTATCCGCTGCGGATCATAATTCACCAAACTATTTCGCCCATTTCTAGTGTTGGGCAATTCTCTGCAATAAAGTGCGATCTGTTAGTTGTCTGTTTGCTTTTTTGATACAGTCCTGATGTTTTGACATAAATGCCCTCTCTTTGTCTGCTGGCTTGATGACAATAGCAGCTCTAAGGTTCTTTTGGTACTTACTAAAGAGTTCTGGCTGGTTTATTGTATGGATCCAGTTGATACACTTTTTAGCCTGTCTGAGATTATATACATTTGTGTTTCCAGATTGATCCTGATGGAAGTACATCTTCTATACTATATTTGTGAAAGCACTGTATGCCTGTCTGCATGGCCTCTGTCCCTAGGGGAAATCTCATTGGTCCCTTGGCCCGCCCGCCCCCGCACACCTCTCATTGGCCTGAGGCAGAGTGACGGGCCAAATGACACACCACAGACACACAGACACACACGGTAGGGGGGGGGGGGGGTTGTGGGGCTCACAGTGTTAGCAGCACATTTCCCGGTCTCTTACCCGCCGGTCCCGGAGGCTCCACCTCTTCCTCCCCGAACATCAGCCTGAAATCCAAGTCATCTCCCCGTGTCTCCCCCCGGGGCTCCACTCAGTTCCCCCCCGGTGCTCCGCTCAGCTCCCCCCCGGTGCTCCGCTCACCTCCCCCCCGGTGCTCCGCTCACCTCCCCCCCGGTGCTCCGCTCACCTCCCCCCCGGTGCTCCGCTCACCTCCCCCCCGGTGCTCCGCTCAGCTCCCCCCCCGGTGCTCTGCTCACCTCCCCCCCGGTGCTCCGCTCACCTCCCCCCTGGTGCTCCGCTCACCTCCCCCCCGGTGCTCCGCTCACCTCCCCCCCGGTGCTCCGCTCAGCTCCCCCCCGGTGCTCCGCTCAGCTCCCCCCCGGTGCTCCGCTCACCTCCCCCCCCGGTGCTCCACTCACCTCCCCCCCCCGGTGCTCCACTCACCTCCCCCCCGGTGCTCCGACAGGCAGTGGGCATGCAGCCTGCACCTGCCACGCGGCACCTAAGATGGCGGCGCCCGGAAGGACCCCCTTCCTCCCTCGCGGACTAACTAAGATGGCGGCGGCCGGAAGGAGAGGTGACGTGTGTGTGTGTGTCTCACTGTGTGTGTCTGTGTGTCACTGTGTGTGTGTGTGTCACTGTGTGTGTGTGTGTCACTGTGTGTGTGTGTGTGTGTGTGTGTGTGTGTGTGTGTGTGTGTGTGTGTGTGTGTGTGTGTGTGTGTGTCACTGTGTGTGTGTGTGACACTGTGTGTGCCCCCCCCTCCTGTCCACTGCCCAACCCCCTCCTGTCCACTGTCCCCCCCTCCTGTCCACTGTCCCCGCCCCCCTCCCATCCACTGTCCCCCCCCTCTCATCCCCCCCTCCCGTCCACTGTCCCCCCCTCCCATCCACTGCCCCCCCCCCTCCTGTCCACTGTCCCCCCCCTCCCGTCCACTGTCCCCCCCTCCTCCCGTCCACTGTCCCCCCCTCCCCCTGTCCACTGTCCCTCCCCCCTCCCCTCCTCCTGGCCACTGTCCCTCCCCCCTCCCCTCCTCCTGGCCACTGTCCCTCACCCCTCCTGGCCACTGTCCCTCCCCCCCTTCCCCTCCTCCTGGCCACTGTCCCTCCCCCCCTCCTCCTGGCCACTGTCCCTCCCCCCTCCCCTCCTCCTGGCCACTGTCCCTCCCCTCCTCCTGGCCACTGTCCCTCCCCCCTCCCCTCCTCCTGGCCACTGTCCCTCCCCCCCTTCCCCTCCTCCTGGCCACTGTCCCTCCCCCCTCCCCTCCTCCTGGCCACTGTCCCTCGCCCCTCCCATCCTCCTGTACACTGTCCTTCCCCCCTCCCCTCCTCCTGTCCACTGTCCTTCCCCCCTCCCCTCCTCCTGTCCACTGTCCCTCTCCCCTCCCGTCCACTGTCCCTCCCCTCCTCCTGTCCACTGTCCCTCCCCCCCACTGTCCCTCCCCACTCCCCTCCTCCTGTCCACTGTCCCTCCCCCCCCCCTTTTCCTCCCCTCTCCCCCCCCCCCCCCTTTTGCTAGCGGGAAATTTAACTCCCGGGCAACGCCGGGTCCCCCCCCCCCCTCCTGTCCACTGTCCTTCACCCCCTCCCCTCCTCCTGTCCACTGTCCCTCACCCCCTCCCCTCCTCCTGTCCACTGTCCCTCACCCCCTCCCCTTCTCCTGTCCACTGTCTCTCCCCCCCCCCCCTTTTCCTAGCGGGAAATTTAACTCCCGGGCAACACCGGGTCTCTCAGCTAGTATGGCATAGTGAGATGCAGGAGGAGAGAGTTCCAAGGTACTGGAGGATAAAAGTGTACAAATAAATCACAGATGTTAAAAGTTAATGTCTCACAGTGGCAAAGTTGTAATGCAGAGTCCAGATCTTCCTATATTGTTAACTCCTGTGTCATGTTTTAGTATTGGCATTAACCTCCTGTGCACCTGTAAAATTGTGCAATGATCTGCTGGCCTCTCTGGCAGCCTCGGGGTTAAAGTTGCATGCAAGTTTACAAATAGATACTGAAAGTCACCTTCACATGTTGTTCCTACGTATAATAATAATAATACTCGCATGATTTTGTGCAGCGCTGCTAGTTTTATGTAGCACTTTACAGGCATTTTGCAGCCACAGGTCCCTGCCCCATGGAGCTTACAATCTATGTTTTTGGTGCCTGAGGCACAGGGAGATAAAGTGACTTGCCCAACGTCACAAGAAGCTGACACTGGGAATTGAACCAGGCTCCCCTGCTAGAAACTCAGTGCCAGTCCTGTCTTTACTCACTGAGCCGCTCCTTCTCCCACAATCGCCGAATCCCTTAGTTGTATTTACAGATTAACCCTGTGTTATATTTGACATGCTGAAAACTAAACATGGAACTAAGACATCTCCAGGCTACTCAAAGTACAGGATGGACCGAAGGAAGCCTACAGGTGGGACTCAGTGAGTACAACAGTGATAACAGTGATACTGAGTTTGAAGCAGGGGAACGTTGTTCGAATTTGAGTGTCAGCTCCTTGTGCCCTTGGGCAAGTCACTTTACCCCCCTGTGCCACAGGCACCACAATTAGATTGTAAGCTCTGCAGCGCAGGAACTCGTTGTGCCTGCAGAAAGTTTATGTACCATGCTGTCATTGTCAGTGCCATATAAATATATGTGTTTTTTCTCATTCAGTTTTAGGATTATTTAACCCATTCACTGAGCAATGCACTATTGTCAACAATTAAGCATTAATAAGCAAATCCTTGCGCATATGCCTAACTTGTTCATTGTTTGTTGGGTGGTCAGGCCACACAGTTACTATGAGTCTCTTCTTCATCTGCTGCTCATGGGGTGAAACACGTAGTATTTCTGTGAGGACGATATTAGGTCTCTTTTGGCACACCTGTTTTTTCCTGCTTTTTGTCATGGGTCATAATCCCTCTGAAGATGTTTACACGGTTACACCGGGTATTAGTAGTTTATAGGTCTTGCAGTGAAGGGGAAGAAGACAAGGAGTGTTGTGAAATGGAACTGCAGCTGGAACAATCAGACATCAAATAGAGACTGCGGTGTTAAGAGGTGCAGCCTGTTCTGCCACAAACTAATGGGAAAACCTGACGCCCTTAACCCCTTCTCTGCCAGAGTAGCATTGTCACGCAGCAGAGGGGCTTACAATATACCACAGCCATCTCAAAAGGGGTCAAAGAGTTTACAAGTCTTCGCTCAGGTAACTGTTGATTTTGTTGCCTTGAAAAAGGACCCTCCGTTCTCTGTTTAACTGCGCACTGCACACCCGATTATACACTTCTCGTGAGCAGCAGATTAAAAGGAGATTTCTTCTCATTATAGATAGAATTATAGTGTACAAGGCTTGCAAAAAACGTGCAGAGCTCGTCTACGAGTGTACGCTATCACTGCATCTACTGTATGACGAACTCGCACAACCACAAATCTTCACTTCTTCTAGAGATGAGCAAAACTGGATATGTGAAACCAGAACAAACCTTCCATTCCAAAACCCAAATCCTTAAAGAGGTCATTCAAGCCTTTTTATTTTTTTAATACAGCTCTTCGGAGCTGAACCCCATTAATTTCAGTGCCGGGGACCCCGTGCTTCCAGAGGTACTTACTGCTGTAGAGGGTGTCGGTAGCCACTGCGGGGTTCACTATATGGCTGTTTTTCAAAACTCCCGCTCCCTGCGGTCCAATAGGAGGCCGTGACATCATCAGGTGCAGCTTCCTATTGGCCCGCGTGACGAGAAAGCAGAACACTGCAGGAGATACCGGCACTCCCTTTGGAGGTCTGTATCTCCGGAAGCAGGGGGTCCCCAGAGCTGAAATGAATGGGGTTCAGCTGCAGAGACCCCCTGCTTCAAGTCGGTATTAAAACATGAGGAAGAAAAACAAATAAACAAACAAATGGCTTGGATTTCTGATTTACAGAACCAAATCCACAAAAAAATATTTCAAATATTTAGAAAGAAAACCAAAACACCAGCCCATAACATTAATGTCTGTTTAATAAGATAAAAAAATGTGTGTCTTTTGTTGTTGTTAGGTTTTTCTGGTAATGAAAAGGTGTATTTTATTGTAGATATATGATGTAATTAACGGATATATTTTATGCTATTACATGGTGCAAAATCAGACAAATTGGCTTTGGACAAAACCAAAACCCCAAAATGATTTACAAACCAAAACACCAGGCCCGATGCATATCTCCAACCTCTTCAGGATTCACATGGCTACCAAGCCTGTAAATGGCATTCTTTTGAAGAAATAAGTACAGGAAAAAAAAAAAATGTCACACTTGTTTCCTTACAAATGGAGAAAGATGGAAAATGTGGAATATTCAGCTAGATTCGATCTAAACTAGTGGTTTGCATGATACAGTATGTGACAATGATGTTATCGGAGATTTCATTGTTGCCGTTATGGGTTATTTATTAACAAGGTCATTCAGGGACAGATTAAGGAAAAGATACTGGATTCTAATAGCTGCAATTAATCGTCACAGTCCCACTTAGAAACCAACATGCTGCTATATGAAAAAGTGCTGAGTATGACCATGAACTTTAAACTTTTATTTGCGGTACAGACTACTCAGTTTATTTATTTTACGCCGCTTATTCTTTTTCTAACTGTCTGAGATGCTAATTATCTGCTGTTTTAAAGGGTTGACTGGACTGGACAAGAAATTCCACCAAAAACCTACAATGGTTGGTTTGCAGAATGGTAATTTCAAGACACATTTTCATGCTACCTATTCATCCCAAGGGCAAAACAAATGACACAGGGTCATCCCTTAAGGTTGGAGGAAAGGAGATTTCACCAGCAACAAAGGAAAGGGTTCTTTACAGTTAAAATGTGGAATTCATTACCCATGGAGACTGTGATGGCAGATACAATAGATTTGTTAAAAAAAAAGGTTGGACATCTTTTTAGAAAAGAAAGGTATACAGGGATATACCAAATAAGTATACATGGGAAGGATGTTGATCCAGGGAATAATCCGATTGCCAATTCTTGGAGTTAGGAAGGAATTTATTTTTCCCCTTATGAGATATAATTGGATGATATGACACTGGGGTTTTGTGTTTGCCTTCCTCTGGATCAATAAGGTATAGATATAGGATAAAGTATCTGTTGTCTAAATTTTAGCATAGGTTGAACTTGATGGACGTATGTCTTTTTTCAACCTCATCTACTATGTAACTATGTAACGATGTAACGATGTACCTCCCAATAATGATGCAAAGGCAATAAAAATGGGAAGTACAAATCAGAAGAAATTCAATAAGTATCAGCAGACTGTAGTTATTTAGGTTTAAAGCAGCAATCCTGCCTAAATATGATATAGATATCTATTGTCATCATCATCATCTCATCTTCAGCCCTTGTGGATCCCCTGCTGCATTTATTCCCTCACCTGCTGTCTCTGTAAATCTCCCAACATACCACTTAGATTGTAAGCTCTCTGGGGCAAGGATTTCCTTCCTATTGTCTGATCTTGTTTGTTGCACTTATATTATTATAATTCCCGGAATTGTCTCTTTAGTAAAGCGCTGGATACACTGTGGGCGCTATATAAGTAAATACATACATACATACATACATACATACATATTACATGGTTAGCTAGTGCTAACACGTGTAGTAAGCCTGCAGTACTCTACAAGAGAGATATCTAGGAGAGTGCCTGCTGGTACTCACAGGACAGAGCTGATAAATAGCGCTTCTCATGTGCAGAATATACAGTATCAGAAGAAACAATGCAGAGATAAACTGCCACCAGTGCTCAAGGGCTAGAGAGCGTAGGATAATCCTTAGTACAGTAATAGTAACACACAGGTAAGGCACTTGAATGAACAAACTTATAGTTCCAGCAGACAAATAAAGAAGGTTGGGGGGAGGGGTGATAAGGGGTGACATTAAGAACCGCCGACCGTCCTCAATGAGAGCAGCCTGGCTGATTCATGACACCCTCAGCCCACTCTGCCAATAAAGTACCTGCTGTCACGCTGTATCCAGTGTGTCCCGCTGAAGAGGAGATAATGCACCGGAGTTAGTGTCTGCAACTGTGTGTGAAACCCACGTGCCACCAGCTGAGTTTATATCCGGAACAGCAAACAAAAGGAGCGGTGCACTGAGGTGAGTAGATACGACCAACACGCGTTGGAAATGCATCAGAGGTCATCTAGTATCGTGATGTTTGTCCATTTTTTTCAATAAATTGTCGTTTTTGTTAGGGCTGCGCGTCGGTCGTATCTTCTCACCTCAGTGCGCCGCTCCTTGTGTTTGCTGTTCCGGATATACAGTACACTATTTTGCCTTACAAGTCAGAGCAATCACATTGGCTATGGTTAGTACACATAGATGAGGCCGATATATGGGGCTCCAATATCTGACAGATATACTCCTCTGGGGGCCGTGAGCCCCTTACAAAATACTCCTCAGGGGGCCGAAATGTCGGACTACATGTTTGCTTGTTGGACTTAATAAATACTAACATGTTTTTACTTCTGTGCCTTGCTGGTATTTTGGATCCCAGTTGTGATCCTTATAGACTTACAGTTCCCGCCCTTTTTTTACAGATCACCACATCTTCCTGTACAGGCCTAGTGTGCGGCCATATTCTGTCTCAGTCTCTGTCATTCTCTCTCTGCTTTCTCTTTCTCCTCTTTCCTTTCTCCTCTTTCTCTTTCTCAGCTTTCTCTCTCTCTCTCTCTAAGCTTTCTCTTTCTCCTCTTTCTCGTTCTCTTTCTCAGCTTTCTCTTTCTCTCTCCTCTTTCTCTCCTCTTTCTCTCTTCTCTCTCGGCTTTCTCTTTCTCCTCTCTTTCTCGTTCTCTTTCTCAGCTTTCTCTTTCTCTCTAAGCTTTCTCTTTCTCCTCTTTCTCTCTCCTCTTTCTCTTTCTCTCTCTTCTTTCTCCTGTCTCCTCTTTCTCGTTCTCTTTCTCCTCTTTCTCGTTCTCTTTCTCAGCTTTCTCTTTCTCTCTTCTCTTTCTCTCTCTTCTTTCTCTCTTCTCTCTCAGCTTTCTCTTTCTCCTCTCTCCTCTTTCTCGTTCTCTTTCTCAGCTTTCTCTTTCTCTCTCCTCTTTCTCTCTTCTCTCTCGGCTTTCTCTTTCTCCTCTCTCTCGTTTTCCTCTCTCCTCTTTCTCGTTCTCCTTCTCAGCTTTCTCTTTCTCCTCTTTCTTTCTCCTCTCCCACACAGTGATATGAGACGGCGCTTTCACACAACATAAATGGATCAAAGGGATATATCAATGAACTAATAAAAGTTTAGGTAAATGATGCTCAAAAAAACCTCTGGTGAGGACTTACTTCCCATAATCCTCTACTTCAAACAACTCTCCACAAAATCAGAAGGAGCAGGATCACCCAAGAAAGAAGAGAATATATAGTGTACATTTTCATAAAAATTATGGGAAATATCTTGATTAAATCTTTGCTCATATGTCAACCCGCTTACAATGTGTAGATAAATAAACAGCCTTCTCCAACTGTGGCAGAAATATTCTCCTGAGGAAGCAGCGTTCAGTTGCGAAACGCGTTGAGATATCTTCTAAGTGTGTGGAGAGAGGACAGGCTAAGCACCAAACTGACAGCCCACTCGTAGCGGGCTCTCTGGCGATACCGTAAGTGACAATCGCGACTGGCAGTGACGTCAGACGCCAAGGAAACCCGCGAGGAGAGC
The DNA here is from genome assembly GCF_040206685.1 of Ascaphus truei. Taxonomy (NCBI): domain Eukaryota; kingdom Metazoa; phylum Chordata; class Amphibia; order Anura; family Ascaphidae; genus Ascaphus; species Ascaphus truei. The sequence goes on from NC_134499.1 coordinate 29,545,014, forward strand.
GGAAGACAGAGTTTTCCCCTACCAACAGAGGACCGTAGGACTGCAGCCGGACAAGCATCGGGAGCCCTGGAACTGCACAGCGGTGACCTTGTCACAGCGTCCCCGTCCATCTAACTGCTTATTATACATGTACAGAGTGTGAGTACCTGAAATACATGATATTTTACTAAAGTTGGTCTTTGTTGAATTGCACTAAGTCTCTTTTATCTTTCTGATTCTGAGGGACCATCTACACTCATCTATATAAGAAGAAAAGTTTATGCCACCGTTGGAGAAGGCTGTTTATTTATCTACACATTGTAAGCGGCTTGACATATGAGCCAAGATTTAATCAAGATATTCCCCGTAATTTTTCTGAAACAGTGTACACTATATATTCTCTTCTTTTTTTGGGTGGTCCTGCTCCTTCTGGGTTTTGTGGAGAACAATTTTCAATAAATCAGAGTTTTCCAATTAAAGGCTAGGATGAAAATAGAAAAGGTAAAGTGAGAACAATGTGTTTATAAACACACCACACTAATGTTATTTCATATTAACATATGTGTCATTTCCTGATGGCATCATAGCTTTGGTTGACACATATCATCAGCATGCGATGGGGTGGACTTGGTTTTGCATCCAAATGAACCTTGTTTCATTGTCCATTCACATGTGGCTGAAATGAGCATCGCAGCAGAGAGTCTAAACTCGTCCCGGCGTTCCCCAAGGAGACAGAGATGCCCCAAACTGAACACTAATCACCCGCAGCATTTGTACACCCTGAGAAGGGAAGCCAAAAAGCTTCCGTCCAGTGACAGTGATCAATAAAATGTGTCTCCCAAGTCGCCTAGCCTCATTCTTCTCCTTAATAAGGTCCTGTCATTCCTGCTGTGTGAAATAACTGCACATTTGCTATCATTAACCTCTTCCCATGGATGGCAAACCCCTCTAGCCGTGAAGGGGTTAACACAGAGGCACCAACGTCCGCGATCAAAGTTCAGTGGGATCTGGAGGCAGAGGCCCAACAAAACATGCCATTTTAATGGAAACGTTTTGTCTTGAGCGTGTAAGAGTCCCATTGAAGTTCCCAACTTTCAGACATTTAAAAGCTCCATAAAAAAAATCCCCTTTTTAAGGAAACCTATCCGAAACCCACCTTACGCTCACCCCCCCAAACCTTTATGGGACCAACTGTGCGCTGGACCAAACTCCATCCAGAGGCATAATGAGTCCAGTCCCACAATGAACAGCCACTCATACCCTTACCCCCATACCCTTACCCTCATTACCTTTTGTACCTGTTTGGTAGGTCATTCTGTTTGTAATTGATATCATTTTGTTCTCGTCAGAATCTCCCCCAGCTTTCAGACATTTGAAAACTCACCTTTTCAAGGAAGCCTATCTGGCATACCTCTAACATCCATCCCACCCCCCCATCCCACCCCCACCCCCAATCTTATAGGGACTAACTGTGTGGGTGGACCAAACTCTATGCTATCTAAGACCCCTAATATCCATACCACCAAATCTTGACATGACCAGCTGTGCGGCTGGACCATACTCCGTCCTGAAGCATACTCTGTCCCACAATCAACAGCTACTGTACCTTTAGATTGTAAGATCTCATAGGCCGGGCCCTCGTTACCTCTTGTATCTGTTTGCGCTCATCTGTCATTTGATGTCATTCTCTTATGTAATTTACATAACTGTACCCTCATAGTACCGCGCTGCAGAATATGTTGGCGCTTTACAAATAAATGGTAATAATATATACTTGCACCAGCAATAATATTTTTGTCGTGTTGCACAGAGAAGCTGTGTGTACGACCTCCATTAGCATTAAAAAGAGATCTTGCAATCTACATACTTTGTGTGCAAGGGAGGTAAAGTGACTTGCTCAAGGTCTCAGTCAGAACCCCTGCCCTTTACTTACCGGGCCCGGAACAGGAGTCCAAGCTGTCCCGCCCTGTCGGCGGCCCTGCTCAAGGTCTCACTCAGAACCCCCTCCCCTTTACTCACCGGGTCCGGGACAGGAGTCCCAGCTGTCCGCACCCCCCCCCCCCCCTCCCTTGTCGGCGGCCCTGCTCTAGGTCTCACTCAGAACCCCCTCCACTTTTCAATCCAAGGAGATTTTTCCTCTCACACTTCCGTGTAGCATCTCCTCTGCCATTTTTTTTACATGTTGCATCATTTCAGATGTTTTTCTAACCTAGCATACACACAGTCCCTGCAAGCTCAAACCCCAACCCCACTATATACAAATCTCCCGCGTCTCCTACCTCCAAATCTCCCGCGTCTCCTACCTCCAAATCTCCCGCGTCTCCTACCTCCAAATCTCCCGCGTCTCCTACCTCTAAATCTCCCGCATCTCCTACCTCCAAATCTCCCGCGTCTCCTACCTCCAAATCTCCCGCGTCTCCTACCTCCAAATCTCCCGCGTCTACTACCTCCAAATCTATAGGAGGAGTTATATGGAGAGATAGAAGGAGTTATAGGGAGAAATAGGAAGAGAGATAGGAGGAGTTACAGCGAGGGATAGGAGGAGTTATAGGGAGCAGTTATAGGGAGAGATAGAAGGAGTTATAGGGAGAGATAGGAGGAGGGATAGGAGGAGTTATAGGGAGCAGTTATAGGGAGAGATAGGAGTTATAGGGAGAGATAGGAGTTATAGGGAGAGATAGAAGGAGTTATAGGGAGAGATAGGAGGAGGGATAGGAGGAGTTATAGGGAGCAGTTATAGGGAGAGATAGTAGGAGTTATATGGAGAGATAGGAGGAGTTATAGGGAGAGATAAGAGGAGTTATAGGGAGCAGTTATAGGGAGAGATAGAAGGAGTTATAGGGAGATATAGGGAGGGATAGGAGGAGTTATAGGGAGCAGTTATAGGGATAGATAGTAGGAGTTATATGGAGAGATAGGAGGAGTTATAGGGAGAGATAAGAGGAGTTATAGGGAGCAGTTATAGGGAGAGATAGAAGGAGTTATAGGGAGAGATAGGAGGAGGGATAGGAGGAGTTATAGGGAGCAGTTATAGGGAGAGATAGGAGTTATAGGGAGAGATAGGAGTTATAGGGAGAGATAGAAGGAGTTATAGGGAGAGATAGGAGGAGGGATAGGAGGAGTTATAGGGAGCAGTTATAGGGAGAGATAGGAGGCCGTATAGGGAGAGATAGGAGGCAGTATAGGGAGAGATATGAGGAGTTATAGGGAGAGATAGTAGGAGTTATAGGGAGAGATAGGTGGAGTTATACGGAGCAATTATAGAGAGAGATAGGAGTTATAGGGAGAGATAGGAGGAGTTATAGGGAGAGATAGGAGGCCGTATAGGGAGATATAGGAGGCCGTATAGGGAGAGATAGAAGGCGGTATAGGGAGAGATATGAGGAGTTATAGGGAGAGATAGGTGGAGTAATGTAACTGATAGGATGTTATGCTTTAGGAATCCCGATGATGGATTCTCTGGAAATTCAGGAGGAGGAGAGGGAGGCCGGGGAGGAAGAAGAACAGGAGACAAAAGATATATTTGTATCAATAGGAGTGCTATTGGGTAGTGACCTACTGTACACAACAAAAGACAAAAATAGGCCCAATGCTACATTCAACATGACAAATTATTAAGTTAAATGCTATCTGTTGTTCGTCTCATAAGTAAGGGTCACCCACCCCTCTTTAATTAGCAGGCCCTGATTAAGGTTTCCAGGTGCGCTATATTACACGCCTTACTTGTCAGAAGAATAACAGATAGCATTTGACATAATGATTTGCCAGGTTGTTTGTAGTATTAGGGCTTTTTTGACATTAGTTTTTCTAACCTGAAATCCCAACTCCCAAAAAAACTCTGAAACAATGTGAAAGCAGCAGGCGTGTACTAGCAATGGTCTGGTGTGTAGGATTTCCACATGTATGGAATCTCTAAGGACATATGGAGACAGGGTCATACAAACAGACAGAGGTTATATATTCCTAATCTCCTGGGTGCCCTAGAGAAGATGCTTTATGCTGTAATTACTCTTTTCCATCCCAATGAAGCATCTTTTATAGTCACCCTCCCATCCCTGGGCTTGATAATCTCAGGTTCCCAAGCCGGGGACAGTCTGCATGTAATGCGTGAGAAACATATTTATGATGTCTTTTACAATGAAGGGGTGAGGACCATCACAGCCTTGATTAGTTTCTAGTACAATGGAAGCACCATCCAGAGAATTCTTCTCAGGCAGATTCAGCACCAGCAAAAGATAAGCATGATCACATCTAGGGTCCAAGCTGATGGAGATAAAGCTTCTCCCATCGGTTTGATACCCAGAGGAGGAGGTTTGACTGATTCTCATGAACACTGTCTTTCAGATGACATCTTGATAGTAAGATAAGCAGCAAAAGTGAACAGCACAAGAGAACCTACTCACACAATGTTCTATGATAAGGATGTCATTGTATTTAGTGCTAGCACACGACACAGTGCCGTAATTAGAACATATTGCAGCACGACAGATTTAGAAACTATACAGAGTTCTAATGTGGAAAATATCATTAACCATTTCAGCGTCAAAAGATTGTAATGTATTATCGGCTTCCTTTAGCTTTAACCCTTTTGCTGCTGAGGAGGTAATCAATGCCATTGCATATTTTGGTCTAAAAATGCTTCGGTGACTTGGCTGTTGCACAAACGTTCTAGACACACCGCAGACATCAGCAAGGTCCGTTCATTCGCGTAGCTGCAATTTATTTCATTCTTGCCAATATTTTAATGCACCAACACAAGGAGTTTTTTGCGCAATGGGACAGTTCGCCGTGACCATCTTGGCGCGACCAAGTTCCCGCCGGTGTTAAGCCGCAGAGAGACCCTCCGCCACCCTGCCGCTAGACCCTCCACCCGCTGGACCCTCCACCGCCAGCCACTTCTATGATAATGTACGTTTTAGGTGTAAGCCCCATCTTAAAGGGTTACTAATATGACTGTAGTAAGCTGGGCTCCACCCTGGGATGCTATGGTGATCCAGACGTCATGCAGGGGTATTTAAGGATGAGGGACCATTCTAGAATGTTAGGTTCCAGGAGGACATGAGGAGAGGAGCCTCGGGGAGAGTAAATCAGTAATGTTTCTAAAGTAATAGTATAGACAAGACCCCCCTGTTTATTATGTTGTAGCTAGGGACAGTACCCGTTGAGTTAGGGTCCCTGAAAGAAGGAATGGCGTCCTGAATCAGTAAGGAAAAGGGGACAGCGCACGGCATCGCATTGCCATGGTAACGTGACATCATTCGACATCGCAATGTCACTTTGGGGCGTCCGCAGTGTCATTTGACGCTGGGATTCCAAAGGAGATGGAGCGTGGCACTAAGGAGGCGGCAGGAAACTTGTAAGTTCATTCCCATTAGGCCCGATAGGCTTGAGAGCGCGGAAAATGCATACGGGGGCGTACATTTTTGCCATCCCAAAATGTTGACATCCTAGGCCCGGCCTAATGGGAAATCTGATACCGGGGAAAGGGTATTGGGTAAAGTAAGAAAGACCCATCAGGATTTCCATAGGTGCCCAGAGTAATCGAATCAATACCGATGAGGGACCTGAAGCAACACGGGGGGGGGCGGGTCCCACACTTACTCAGAGCAACGAAGTCAAAGTACCTTCATTGGAGTGTTAAGAGTGGGCACTGATGGAAGAACTGTGTTCATGTCTGTCTGTTATAGAATACAGTACAACGTTGTTACCGTGTGTATGAGCGGTCCCTGTCCGTGGGGACACGAATAAATATACTACAAAAGTTCCTGGCACCCATTATTCTACAACCTTGCTTCCGCATCGCCCAGCTGCCTGAATCCAGCACCCTGATTACAGGCAACCCATGCGGCGTAGCCATATAATACATCCCGATGTAATCGCCCTAGAAGCCACGCAGGGAATGTTACATATGGTAGGAGGTTAACTATAGGGGTTTTAGTGGTTAGTGTAGGGGGTTAACTTTAGGGGTTTTAGTGGTTAGGGCGAAGGGGTTAACTTTAGGGGTTTACGCGGTTAGAGTAAGGGGTTAACTTAAGGGGTTTTAGGGTAAGGGGTTAAGGTTTTAGGGTAGTGGGTGGTGTTAGTATCAGGAGTTAATATTATGGGGTTTTTAGGGTAAGGGCTAAGGTTAGGGACTGACCTTAGCAGCAAAGCGGCCGGCGAACGAATGTCCCTGTGGCGAGGTCACTTGTGGCGAAACGCCGGTGGATATTTGGATGCAGTGAAACAGCTGCGACCAAACATCCTAGACCAAGCTTTTTGGTCCTTAACACATCTCCTTTCAACCACATTGTGGTTACGGAACATTGCGCAATATTAATCACGTGGTACCCTACCATCGCAACGGGCGACTAGCCTCTCCAGTCACCGAAGGAGTTATATATATTTATATAACTGGGGAGGCCTTCAGCTGCCAGTCCACCAAAGATGATGATATATATATATTTTTTTAAGATTGCCATTTTAGTTTTTGGTGTTTCAGACAAAGAGAAATTAGCTTTTGGTCTCAAGATCAGGGATTCAAAGCAGGTTCACCATCTACAAAGGCAATGAAGGAGCAGTTAGTAAAGGCCCTGACTCTCTGAGGACAACGACCCTGAGTTAGAAGTAGGGGAACCTGGTTCAAATCTTGGTGTTTGCTCGTTATGACTTTAGGCAAATCCCTTTATCTCCCTGTGCCAGAGACACCAAGAACATAGATTGTAAGCTGTACAGGGCAGGGACTCCTGCCTGCAAAATTCTATGTACAGCACTGTGTACACAGGCAGTGCTATACAAGGAAGAAAGTAAAAACTAGCTGTTTGCTTGCGATGATAGTCTTGGCCGTGCAGTGCTGCAGGGGTTAAAATAAGATCATCCCCATGTATAACTCCACTATTGGACAGAGGTAGGGCGCGTGTGATTGTATTGTATGTCTTTATTTATATAGCGCCATTAATGTACATAGCGCTTCACAGTAGTAATACACGTGGTAATCAAATAAATAACAGATAATATAAATAGCAGGTCATGGGAATAAGTGCTTTAGACATAAAAGTAACATTAAGGAAGAGGAGTCCCTGCCCCGAGGAGCTTACAGTCTAATTGGTAGGTAGGGAGAACGTACAGAGACAGCAGGAGGGAGTTCTGGTAAGGTGTGATGAGAAATCTCCCTCGTTCACACCTTTCCAGATGTTAATGGATCCATTCTACCTGCATGGATGCCAGTGTACCTGTCTAATCTCCCCACCAAGGAAAGCAGGCTGAAATCTGACATCCAAGCCAGCACTAAGCAGTCACATGAGAGTGGCAGCTAAAACCTGATATGACTTTGACTTACCATTATCCAAACATTGCATGGCTCAATTGGTGCCTATTATTTCAAGAGGGGATTACCACACTCTGCGAGTTTATTTGTGAACAGCACAGCCCCTGCTTAACTTTGCAATTTCATGTAGCCGACCAGTAAGCAACCTTTTGTAAAGGATTTAACAGTCTTAACTGGCTACCCTACTCATTTCTAACCGTGCTAAAAGCAAAGATTTGGCTTCTTCTGTTTCTCTAGAAATTCATTACAAATGGCATCTCTCTGCAGTCCCTGAATAGGGTAGTGTTAGGTCAAAACTGTTAAATAAGCTTTCATTTTTTTTTTAGAACTGCACATTGTCAAATCACCAAGAGCGTCGGGAGTGGGGGGTAGAAGGTATAAGGAGCGCAGAGAGAGGATGAGGAAGGCAGCTGGGGGGGGGGGGGGCAGGAGGGAGGGAAGGTTCTGGGAATTTCCATAGGTGATAAAGACCAAGAAGACAGAGAGAGGGAAATAGAGGAGGCTGAGTGTATAATATTACTAATAATAGTACTTCTATTATATAATAATAGTAATAATAATAGCATGTTCTTGTATAGCTGCTAGTTTTACGTAGCGCTTTACAGAGGCATTTTTGCAGGGCACAGGTCCTGCCCTGTGGAGCTTACAATCTATGTTTTTGGTGCCTGAGGCACAGGGAGATAAAGTGACTTGCCCAAGGTCACAAGGGGTCAACACCAGGAATTGAACCAGTTTCCTCTGTCTTTACTCACTGAGCCACTCCTTCTTCCTATCATGACGTTATGTACTCAATATAGGATTTGCATATGGGAGGAACTGTTTAAACACCACATGATATTTTCTGACCTACGAGCGCCTTGTAAAGCTATTCCAGACCCCATGATGTGATTATGTTCCGTTCATTTACTTTTCTATCACAGCTGTTAGCAATTTAAATGTTTTTGGCGCGAATAGAGCTGCAATTCCTTGCCTATATATACTAGCTCATTCCTCTCCTCACCACTCCCCGAAGACCGTTTTAAGTCGAAACGCGTTGGAGTGGAGTCTGAGGAGTGGGACCCCTACCTTTCCTTCCTGATAAGAGGCTATGGCTATTCCTTGTTTCTTGACACCAATGTTTCTGAGGGTGATGTATATATAACATTGACATTTGTGCTACTTATGCCTCCATCTATTGCAGCTATTTGTCTGTAACATCAATTGACTTTGTGTTGGAACGCACTTACCTGCAGTGTATGCATATGATACACATGTACGCTCAACTTAGAGCTTCTTGTGTGTTTTTTTTAACTTGGCGTTGGAATATTGTCCTAATCATTATACCCTTGCCTCTAGGTACACATGTATGGTAGATGTGAGTCCCCCTCCTCTTTTAATCTTTGCCCCTTGTTTTTAACTCACTTTAATAAATGTATTGTTTACACTTCTTTGGCATGCCCGTGTGCTTTTTATAAGGTTGCTTTCTTTGTCGTTATATAATTATCTCAACCTTTAGCACCACTGTCTAGTACTATTTATACTATACTTGACAGTTTTTGTGGAACACCAGTGATTTATTGTGTTGAGGCGGGTATTTCTTTGTGTATTTCAATATATATATATATATGTATTGTAGACATAGACGGAGAAGGAAGAATGGCGGCAAAGTCAACGGTGTTAGAACAGTTGCAGACTAGGCATCGGTGCAAGTTTATTTTTTTAAATACACCCCTCCCCCCCAAACCCCCCCCCCCCCCCCACTCCCCCACCGTGGCTATGGGTGCGGTGGCCGGCTGAGATTGAGGCAATTAGGCGCAGAATTTCCGGTGGGGCCTAACTTTCACGTTAAGACCACCTGAGTAGGCTCTCGCCGCCACCGTTACAAGCGCTCCACAGGTAGCGCCTCGGGGGGAGAGGGGGAGCTTTAAAAATGCTAAAATGAATGACGGAACAGCGTTCAAGAGCATGAAGGATGGGACCCAAGGGGTGAGTCCTAGTGCAGCCAAACCGGCAGCACATGTGTGTATACCTTTATATATAGCACCATCCATGTACACAGCGCGTCACAGCAGTAATACACGGGACATGATAATATAACACATCATGGGAATAAGCGCTACAGACATTAAACAATAGGAAAAATGAGTCCCTGCCCCGAAGAGCTTACAATCTAAGTGTAGTAGCTCCATCTCTGTGTGAGAAAGATATAGAAACTAAGAGATGGAGCAAAAAGAGCGGCAAGTGGGGAATACACTTTACTAATTTAGAGATAGATATATAGATAGGAATAAAGAGAGAGGAAGGAAAGAGGAGGGAAAGAGGAAGGAAAGAGGAAGGAAAGAGGATGGAAAGAAGAAGGAAAGAAGAAGGAAAGAGGAAGTAAGGGACTAAGAGGAAGAAAGAAAACACTGAAAATGACACACAAAAAGAAAGGAGATTGATGTAAGTAAATGTGTTAAAATGAAAGAAGAAATCTGCAGCGAAATGTATTGTATGTCTTTATTTATATAGCGCCATTAATGTACATAGCGCTTCACAGTAGTAATACACGTGGTAATCGAATAAAATAACAGATAATATAAATAACAGATCATGGAATAAGTGCTTTAGACATAAACATAACATTAAGGAAGAGGAGTCCCTGCCCCGAGGAGCTTACAATCTAATTGGTAGGTAGGGAGAACGTAAATGAAATGATTCATTTACTCTTTCCCTCTCCTCGTATAATTCTTGCAACCTCTTTCCTTTGTATTATTTGTACTATTTAAATGCCCGGAGACCTGAATACGGAGCTGCAGACAGGGGCCAGACAGGGCCGTGCCCGGGGAGAGGTCTCCAGTGCCTGGCTGTGCGCTGACGCGGCTCCACTACAATGTATGACCAGCCTGGACAACTCTGTGCAAAGTATGTTCTGCACTTCGTCACCAGCTCCAATGGAGACGCGGGCACACTGCAGATAGGATCTTTCCCCCATTGTTAATTGTTAGCCATGTGCGCTGTCTCCATCCCATGAAAACAGACTCCTAACTCCCTTTCTGCCAGAGGGAATGCA
>NC_134499.1:29555529-29599544 GCF_040206685.1 Ascaphus truei
GAAATACACTATTAATATAAAATATTAAACACTGCGTTGCTCGGGAATTGTAAGAAACCAAAAAATACTGACATTTCTATGCGAATAATTACATTTTTTAGTTTCTTAATGCAAAATCCCCGGCTAAAAGAACAACTGCTCCACCCACAATAGTTGCATTGCCTCAAAGTTCCTGAAGTGTTTGATCAAGAGCCTCTAAGGCCGCGCTTATAGTGCTGGCGACGCGACCGATGACGTCACCCTTAGCCGTCGCCACCAACAAAAGTTGTAATTTGATTTGAAGCAACAAGGCCAGTGACGTCACGAAAGGGGGCGGGCCGCGGCCTCTGATTGGTTTAGAGACAGTCACATGTGGCAACTGCCTCTAAAAAAAAATCAAATTTACCCGGCTTCAAAATTTTTGGTCGCGACGTCGCCATCGCGCTTACTATAAGTGCTTGCGACGGAATCCGTGTACTTGTTTCGGAGCGACGTCACGTCGCCAGGCACTATAAGCGCAGCCTAATGCTGTGTGTGTGTGTGTGTGTGTTTTTTTTTATTTATTTTTTTGTTTGGCCCGTCACTCTGCCTCAGGCCAATGAGAGGTGCGGGGGCGGGCAGGCCAAGGGACCAATGAGATTGCCGCTAGGGACGCAGACATACAGTGAACTCAGAAATATATAGTAGATAGGCGTTCTTCAACAAATGGAGGGAAGAACTAGGGAGCATTCAAACTGGAGAACGTTTGGCATCATTTGAAAACGAGAGGTATCTCTCAATGTATTGCTTCCTGGTAAAACATTTGTATAAATAAAGAAATAATTGAACTGTGAAACAGCGCAGAGATCAAACAGTGTGTGAAGTCCGTGCTATAAGTAAGGAAATTGGCAGAATAACCAAAATCAAAGGCACCTTCCCTGCCCAGGTAACACATGAACAGAATTAGAGATATGTGAATTTGTCTCCTTTTTGTGGGGTTTTTTTTTTTGATGGTTTTTTACGTTTGCAAGCGAAAAAGTGCGGAAATGTGATGATTTTTCATGTTAACGTACAAACATTCGCAGCGGTGTCACTGAAAATGTAGCGATCATGAAAGAGTAGCTGTGAAACGGGGTAAACCTGCCAACGTTTGGCCAACTTGGGCATCGTGAGCAAATTTGCGCCGCCCGGGAATGTTCCCCCACTCATAGACACGTCCGAACTCCTATAATAAGTTACTATGTTGATACAAAGGGTGATGAGGTCTCTGCTACAAAATAATTTGAGTACTGTAATACTAAAATGTTAATATTAAATGAGCACTGTTTGCGCATTTGCATGTCATTACCCACAATGCCTGGCGGCAGTGGAAGCCCTGTATGCACAGAGATAATGGGGAAAGGCAGGGTTGCAGACCTGTCTGATACATGTGAATATGCTCATAGTCAGGTTCCCAGGTGTCCAGTATTGAATCGGACTGTCCTGTATTTGGACACTGTCCAGTAAAAAAAATTAAAGAATACTGGACGTGTATGAGTCCAGAATTACCTCTTTGGACATGGTGACCTGACCGGCTTTGTAGCAGGGAGAGAGCAGGGCTGCTGCTAGGGGGCTGAGCAGCTTCCTCCATCCTGATTGGCTGCTGCTGGGTAATTCATCCAATCTGGAAGAGCCAGGGGGTTGGGCCAAAGAGAGGAGGAAACAGCATGGAGCGGAGAGAGAGAGGTGTGTGTTTGTGTGTTTGTCTCATGCACTTCACTATTGTGTCCAGTATTTTTGGAGAAGCCGCCTGGAAACCCTACGATGATCACAAGTGATATTTTTATTTGCTGTCAAATATTAATTTACTAGTAAACTTGCCCCTTTGTTAACTTTATACTTTCCACGGTAATTCCTTTTTTTGTGCTCCTTAGGGACACAACCGTTTTATAAATTGACTTGGGTTTCTCTTACAGGAAGTAAAGGTCTCCACATCTGCTTTCTAAAGAGAAATAAAAACAGCGGTTTGCTAAATATTTATACGAGGTCTTTGATTTCCTTTGTCTTCTCGCACACATTTTGGATGGATTTTCTTTTCCCTCTTCCTGTTTCCTCGTTACTTCCCAAATTAAGTAGCCGGATTCTCAGCATAAACAAAACAAAGCCTTCGGCACTGGCAGATGTAAATGACCCAGACATGAACCTTAAGCGTTGAGGGTTTTTCTTTCCACATGCTACACCAGGGGTGATCAACGCCAGTCCTCAAGGGCCACCAACAGGTCAGGTTTTCAGGATATCCCTGCTTCAGCACGGGTTACTCAATCAGTCCATGCTTCAGCACAGGTGGTTCAATTAGTGGCTCAGTCTTTGATTGAGCCACCTGTGCTGAAGATGGCATATCCTGAAAACCTGACCTGTTGATTTACCATTGAGGGCTGGAGTTGCCCACCCCTACGTTACACTCTTTCATTCAGTGTTTCTTAATTATTGTCTAATAAAACCCTTCCTTACCTTCCATCTGTCCTGTCACATCCAATATACTGATTTATTTTGATATATAACGGGGAAAAAATAAAAGGATTCAAAAACACATTGGGACCGAAGTAATACATTTTGCAAACAGATTTTTTTTGTGGCGCAAAATTGACACGCGGAAATCCAGTTTTAAATTGCGCTTATGTACCAACCTGACATTTTTCAATCTGACGCATCAAACATCTTATACTATATTAGTGAAAGCACTGTATGCCTGCCTGCCTGCTGGATGTCCGGTGTCCCTAGGGAAATCTCATTGGTCCCTTGGGCCGCCCCCGCACACCTCTCATTGGCCTGAGGCGGAGTGACGGCCCAAAGGACACCCCCGCACACCTCTCATTGGCCTGAGGCGGAGTGACGGCCCAAAGGACACACAGGGACACAAACACACACACAGGGACACAAACACACACACAGGGACACACACACACACACAGGGACACACACACACACACACAGTAGGGGGGGGGTGTACATTAGCAGCATTGTATAACCCGGGGGGGGGGGGGGGCTCACATACCCGCCTCCGCCTCTTCCTCCCCGAAATCAGCCTCCACACCGGCGCGCACCTCCTCCTCTCCCCGTGTCTCCCGCGCTTTCAAACACCCCCGGCGCCGCTACAGTGAGCGGAGGAGCGAGTGCCCGGGACACAGCGGGGGAGCGGCAACAACAAGCTGCCTCCCGCCTCAGTTCCACGTGGGAGCGGCCGGACGGGTGAGTGAGCGGCCTTCACCCACCCCTCACCCCCCTTCAAATCACCTCCCCTCCACCCCCCCCGGCGCCGCTACAGTCAGCGGAGCGAGCGAGCGCCCGGGACACAGCGGGGGAGCGGCCACAACAAGCTGCCTCCCGCCTCAGATCCACGTGGGAGCGGCCGGACGGGTGAGGGAGCTGCCGGACGTGTGAGTGAGCGGCCGGACGGGTGAGGGAGCGGCCTTCACCTCCCCTCACCCCCCTTCACCTCCCCTCACCCCCCTTCACCTCACCTCCCCTCACCCTCCCCTCACTCCACTTCCCTTCCCTTCCACCTCCCTCCACCCCCCTTCACCTCCCCTCCACCCCCCTTCACCTCCACCCCCCTTCACCTCCCCTTCACCTCCACCCCCCTTCACCTCCCCTTCACCCCCCCCACCTCCCCTTCACCCCCCCCACCTCCCCTTCACCCCCCACCTCCCCTTCACCCCCCACCTCCCCTTCACCCCCCCACCCCCCCTTCACCTCCCCTCCACCCCCCTTCACCTCCCCTCCACCCCCCCTTCACCTCCCTCCACCCCCCCTTCACCTCCCCTCCACCCCCCCCCCCCTTCACCTCCCCTCCACTCCCCCCCCCTCACCTCCCCTTCACCTCCCCTTCACCCCCCCCCTTCACCTCCCCTCCACCCCCCCCTTCACCTCCCCTCCACCCCCCCCTTCACCTTCCCCCCCCCTTCACCTCCCCTCCACCCCCACCCTTCACCTCCCCTCCACCCCCACCTTCACCCCCCCTTCACCTTCCCTTCACTCCCCCCTTACAACCTCCCACCACCTCCTCACCACCTCCACCCCCCTTCCCACCTCCCCCACCCCCCTTCCCAACTCCCCACCACCTCCCCCCCCTTCCCACCACCTCCCCCCCTTCCCCCCACCCCCCCCCTTCCCACCACCTCCCCCCCTTCCCCCCACCCCCCCCCCCTTCCCACCACCTCCCCCCCACCCCCTCCCCTTCCCACCACCTCCCCCCCACCTCCCCTTCCCCCCCACCCCCTCCACCCCCCACCGGTATGCCCCCCCAGCACACTGGCATTCTCGCCTCCCCACCATTCCCAGCCCCCATCAACACCATCAGCACCCACACATCGCCACCTTTGCACCTCCCCCATCGGCACACCCACATCCGCACCCCCACATCAGCACCAAACCCTCCCAAATCAGCACACCAATACAATCACCATCAGTACAGCCACAGCAGCACTACCACCGCACATGGGCCGCGTGGACCACTCCCCACCCAAATGCCACACCCACACCACAAACATCCCGGGCAACGCCGGGGCTCTCAGCTAGTATATATATATATTTTGAGGGCGCTCAGAACTGGACAGCGCTAGGTGTACAGATGCTAATGGCATAAACTACAAAATAATGTGTATGTGCGCCAAGTTAAAGGAGGGTGTCGAAATCATCCACAAAGTATAACTTGGCGCAAACACTAAAAAGACTTAATAGCGTTAGCGCAGAATGACGTTGCTTTGTATCAACTAAAAATGTATTTGACGCAGCGTGTTTCATTATGCAGGTTACAAAAATGTATTATTTTCACAGTATGGTGATTATACATTTGACAGCAATAATTTATATTTACTTACACTAGTGATAAATAAAATAATACACATCATTCTGTTTTAGTTTAAATTGTATTTATCAGATATTCAACATGACACAATGTGACTAAATTCATTTTAACAACATTTGGGAGAAGGAACGGCTCAGTGAGTGAAGACACTGACTGATAACGCTGATTGTGAAGCAGGGGAACCTGGTTTATTTCCCAGCGTCGGCTCCTTGTGCCCTTGGACGAGTCACTTTATCTCCCTGTGCCTCAGGTACCAAAATCATAGAGTGTAAGCTCATCTGGGCAGGGACAGTGTCTGTAACATCCCTATGTGCAGCGTACCGCGCAATACTGTTATTGTGACGCGCTCTGAGTCCCATTGGGAGAAAAGCGCTATGTGAAATAAAGTTGTTATTATTAATGTGTCATATCCATGAGGTCACACAACCGCCCGTGTGCTTTTTACGGGAGTAAATCCTGGTTCACGTCTTGTTTGCTTTAGTAAATACTACGTTATGATTAACGGGAGGATAACTTCTGATTTAAAACGGATCTCAGTACATCTAGCCCAGCCAGCGCTGTCATGTCCAGCTTTGTTGATATATTTACTGGTAAGCAAGTTGCAACCCCTGAGGTCCCTTCCAAACAAACAGAGCCTGGTGGCACATCACTCCTAGGACCTCTCGGCTCCTAAGAGTGCTCTGTTGACAGCTGAAATGGTGACACAAAGTGTAGCTCTTGTTTGTTTTATAACAGTCAAAGTGTTTGATGCAGGCCCCTTACCCAACCTCTGTGTTGTCCCAGATAATATAATCCAGGACCTCATTGAGAGGTCAACAGACATCCAATAAAACACCTTTGGAGACAGTAGGATGCTGATAAGCTCTTCCTTATCTGCAAGGGCCACAAATGGATTGTGTTTACCTTGAAGAGGACAAGTAGTGGGGGGGGGGGAGGAAACTAGATCAACTTCTTGTGCTTAACCCAGTCCAGACTGTGCACGCATCACTGGGGATACCCATGCTTTTTGCTGGTAGCAAAGCTGTAGTCCCCAAGTCTCCTCTTGCATCGCACAGAGGCCTCTGTAAACGAAGCTTCTGCTAAATGCAATGCAGTTACATTTTAAAAAAAGGCCCATACTTCAACTGCAAGACAGGAACTCTGTAAATGTGCTCCCACCCCCACCGAGATCCAAAGATAATAAGAGCCATTTAGGTTGGACTGAGTCCTTATTAAAAAAAAGAGAATGCCCGTTATCTGTGCAGGATATGCTGCTAGGTTTAGGGAATTAGAAGAAGGACGGCCTCCGTATCATCTAATTAGCAAAAATGTTGATAAGCAGATACAATCGCATTTGATTAGGATACTTTTAAAAACCATTCCATTAATTAAATAGACAGAGAGGGAACCTATAGCTCTCCCCTGGCACTGAAATTTTACAGTAATCTCACCTCTATCAGCCTTGGGACACTTTCAGTGACAGCTGATTGCTATTGATTTCTCTCCTATGAGTCTTCCCGTTTTGTTTCAGGATCTAAAAAGTGTTGCCTTCAATTTCACATGCTTTTAAATCATGTAGGGGACTTATCTTAACGACTGTGCTGATAAACAGTGTTCAGGTCACTAGTACTTTCTCTTCAAAGAATGTAGGTGGTAGTGGTTTTTATTGTTTGTACTTAAGATTCGAGATACCGTAACATTTGTCATTTCGAAGGACTGGCTCCTTGGGATGTATCCGCACAACCTGTGTGACATCAGCTAAGGGTTGCAACAAGAATGGAGACAAAATGGTCGGAAGGCGGTGCACTGCTAATTCAGACTACCAAATGTAACTTGATGAAAAAGGCAACTTAATAAGAAAAAAACGGAGATATACATGAACAAGCGCTGTTCTGACGCGTTTTGTTCCGGTGGGAACTTTGTCAAAGAGTTTTGTGGCTAATTGCTCAGCCGATTCTCTAAATAGCACCACCTATGCTCTGATAGTATACGGGAAGTGACCTCTCGCCCTCACTGAAGCTACCATGGCCATCTTGCTTCCTGGCAATTCCTGCTCCTCACTTTCTGACAGGAAGTCAGCCTCTCTCTGGCTCTCATTGCTAGCAGCTGCTTCTGGTCTTTAAATAGCAGGCAGTTGCTCCCTGTCAGTGCTCATGCAAAGTACTTGTTACCTTGTTCTGCTTAGCCCTGTCTTTGCCTCTGTGTTTACCTGATTGTGCTTGACCTCTGCCAGGACCTGACCACCCCTGCCTGCCCTGACCCCGGAATTGGACTTGACTATCTCTGCCTGCCACCTGCCTTGACCCTGGAATTGGACTTGACTATCCCTGCCTGCTGCCTGCCTTGACTAAGGAATTGGAGTTGACTACCCCTGCCTCTCAGGCCTCAGATCCCAGACCAAGGTCGGTGTACTACGCCCTACCTCTGCCCTGCGGGTTCATATCCTGTTTTGCAGTCAGCAATGCCGTTACCCATCAAGCCCAGCTTCTGGGAACCCATAGTACCCATAAAGCTACGCTGGATCAGAAACTGGATTCTGTCTCTGCTACGCTGCAAACCATGTGCAGCTACCTCAGCCCTCCCACGATAGCTCCGTCTCTGTCCTCGCCTTCTGATGGTCAAGTCGTGCCAGTACCTGTGGTGTTAAAGGAACCCTGTATCCCTACTCCCAGCCACTATGGAGCCCTTCCCTCAGCTTCCAGAGGATTCCTGAACCAGTGCCAGGTTCAGTTTGACATGCAACCATCAACCTTCTCTACCCACTGCTCTTGGGTGGTGCACATCTTCTCCCTCCTCACGGATGAAGCGTTAGTCTGGGTGTCCCCCCTTTATGAAAAAGGCTGCCCCCTGTTGGATGACTCCGGTGCCTTCATGCAGACCTTCCGGACGATCTCAGATTCTCCCGGTCGTGCGGCTTCTGCCGAATCTGCACTCCTGCAGATTAAACAAGGCTCCTGCACAATGGGACAATATGCGATTGAGTTTAGGACCCTGGCACCGACAGTGTCCCATTGGGTGAAGCTTAAAACCATCGGCTAATTACATCTACTGAGAGAGCGATGACTCATTTGAGAAATGAGCAACGTTATAGGGAAGTTATCATTCCTTGTATTTTATGTTATATTATTAGTATATACAAAAAAATCCAGAAATACAATATTGTTTTGGGGAAATGATCATTGCACATAATACATGGCATGTGTTATGGTGCATTCAAAGGAGGGGCACACTTGTATGTAAGCTCCTGTATCCAACAATGACAGAGGAACTAAAATGTATCTATTTACATGTGCCCAATGTCTGTGTCTGTCATGCCCCCAGCGTGCTACTCTCTGTGATTAACCCTTACTGCAGTGGAGAAGGAGTTGGTGGCTGTTTCAGTCTCATTTTTGGAACCAGATCTGTTTCCTTCGCAGACCTCACTCTATGAAGTGGTTTCCATGCAGGTTCCGCCCATACCAACCCACGTCCGATCATGTTGTCTCTCTCTGGAAAGTGAAAGAGTTGTGGCCGGTTGATATACTGTAGTGATACGTAGGAGATAACTCACTGCGCTCTGGCATGGGGCGCAAATACAGGAGGGCAATGAAATAGTGCGGAACTAAACAACTTTACATTTGCTCAATGAAAGATTGAAGGCAGGGAAGTCAGCCATATGTATGTATGTATGTATGTATGTATGTATGTATGTATGTATGTATGTATGTATGTATGTCTTTATTTATATAGCGCCCACAGATGTACTTGGCACTTTACAGGAGAGACAATACAGTACAGGGAATTATAATACAATAAGTGCAACAAATAAGATGAGACAATAGGAAAGGAAATCCATGACCCGGATAACTTACAATCTATGTATGCATCAGGCTTAAACTAAAATATTAAGACTTCGGGCAGTCCTCGGTTATCCAACGGAATTCGTTCCAGGAAAAAAGGTTGATAGTGAAAGCGTTGTAAAGCGAGTCCCATGTAAATCCGCGTCGGATAAGGCGTTCCGGCATCGGAAAATGACCCCAGAGGATTGCATTGTGCCGTGTCGGACTTGCCGTCCGCCGCGAAGGGAAACGATGGATAGCGAGGACCTCCTGTACAGGCATGAGAATACAAGGGCCACAGCTGTGTATGGGATAAAACCAAAATAGGTCAAACCTAAAGGTTTTGGGGTGGAAAACCCAAAAAGTAACATAATTAGCTTTAGTAGAGAAGAAAATGTGTCACTCCGAAGTGTTGTAGGATTTTCTTATTAATTATGTCAGTGTCTGCAACATTTCTACGTCAGGGTTTCAGAAGAAAAGGTTATGATACATATTAATTGAATAACATGGAAGATCTTCTTTAGACAAAGGACTGAAAGAGCTTAAACTCAACTTAAACTCAACTTCTCAACTTAAAAGGGGCTGAGACAGTTTTCACACACTGGTCTTTACTTGACTATTAATAATGTGTGTTGTGCGCCAGGCAGGTTATATATTTTTATTTTTATTCATATATAAAAGATTTACCCGGAAGTAATACATTGAGAGTTATCTCTCGTTTTAAAGTATGTCCTGGGTACAGAGTTATGATGACAAATACATGGTTACAAATACATGGTTACATTATAAACCCCACACAACTTAGGACTACTGCTCTATTATTTACAAAAAACTTTTCTTAAAGTGAGAGTATGTTAACAACCGCTCAGGTACACAGTTAGGCCATTAATATAGTGGGCGCGCTTGCTCTGCTGTGCGCGTGCGGCACTTATAATTGGCTGTGGTTAACCAGGCGTTCTATACTAGGCCGCGCGCACGGCAGTGAGCATGGAGCCGGACGATCGGGGGAAACACTCAGAAAAGTATGTTTTCGCGCCGCTCAGATTGAGGCGTCATAGCCTGTCGCTCACAGCACGGACCCGTACACACAAAAAGTGTGCGTCACGTGCACGAACATTCACACATGCGCGCCAACTATAAAACAAGCCTTATATAGACTCAACAAGAGTACTGTATACACAGAGCCAAGCTTGATACATTGTTCTTAGACCAGATACACACCTATCAGGCAGGCCCCACAGTAGCTTCTTGTGGGGGCTCACAAATCACAATGGCGCATGCGCCGGCAGGGAATACAAGAATGTTGTCTTCCCGTGCCACGACGCGATCACATGGTCGGCAGCCAGCCAATGGAAGGGTAGATATGCCCTGTCATGGCTGGGCCCCCCTTCATGGCATTGCCCCCCGCGCATCCCATTGCTCCCCTACAGACTGCAGATGGTGGCTTTTATCTGTGCACACGACGCTAGGCCACCAGACGCGCGTGCAGCAGTATACACTGGCGCAGTAGCCTTAAAAGGACCAATCCATGCAATATCATACCACTTTTGACATTGGTGGTCATACTTAATACTGAGTGCGCAGCCATTTTTTCAATGCATTATTTATTTATTTGAATATTAGATAAAAGTAGAATATATATCAGTGGAAATAACATAATAATGCGGAAAACTTAAATTGTTGGAGATATCCAAAACTCTGTCCAAATGTTCAAAGGGAACTGTGCCTATAAATCTCTTCAAAGCAAACGGGGATCATTGTGAGGATAATTATGAGGAGAAAGAGCCGCCGATGCGGATAGCTGTGGAATCATGAGATATCAAATTAGAAATGAGTAGAAGGGAAGACGCAAATGTATGATGTGTCTCATGATTACAATCAGGATGTCAAATGTCATTTGTGTGTTTCAGAAAGTACAGACAATGTGTTGTACAAATGATGCTATTCATTTGGGCCTGACCGAAAACTGTTATGCGCACAAACTCTTCAAAGGGCTCTTTTAAGACAAAAAAAAAAAACAAACAAAAAAACTGTGCTTACATAAGGGTCACGTTGTGATGCTCTAGCGCAGGGAGCTCAGGATCTGGGGATGGTCTATGTACATTTTGGCGATATTGGAGATAGTTGATGGGTTGTCTTAGGCTGGACCAGGGGTGGCCAACTTCAGTCCTCAAGAGCTACCAACAGGACAGGTTTTCAGGATATCCCTGCTTCAGCACAGGTGGCTCAATCAGTGGCTCAGTCGAAGACTGAGCCACTGATTGAGCCACCTGTGCTGAAGCAGGGATATCCGTAAACCCTGATCTGTTGGTAGCTCTTGAGGACAGGCGTTGGCCAGTCATAGACTGAGCCACTTATTGAGCATCCTGCGCTGAAGCAGGAATATCCGGAAAACCTGACCTGTTGGTAGCTCTTCAGGACTGAAGTTGGCCACTTCTGGTCTGGACGGTTGGATCCATCAGTCTGGCTTACTTCCTACACCTGTGAGAGACAGAAGACTACGGGCAACGTCAGTGACCTTCTACCAAAGAGAAGCCGGGGGCTATTACACATGGAAAATGTGACGCAGAATCCAAATATCATGCAAACGTTTACCGGAGTCTCCCATTTATTAGCGATATTCCTGTGATTTTGTAGGCCAAGCTGTGAGCTCAGCATTTAGTGACATGCAGTGACTGCACAGGGGTGTGTGTTAAATATATATGTGAAAGGTCAATGCGTAGTAAATAAGTGTGTGCATTAGTGCCACTGTACACCCCCCTGTATGGTAATGGGGTGCCATTCCCCCAGGCTTTAGATAGGGTTGGCAGGTGTCCAGTATTGCACCGGACTGTCCTGTATTTCAGGGGAGCGCAAACTTTTGCAGCTACGCTCCCTCGCCTTCCCTCCGCTGGTGCTCGCTCCCCCTCACTTACCTTGATGCGGCGTCAAATGACGGCGCGGGGTCATGTGATGCCGCGTTGCCATGGACACGAGTGACACCGACAGAGTCAAGATAAGTAATAGTGTTGCAGAGGCATCACGCAATCCCCCAGCATTTCATTTTAATGCCTCGGGGAAGAGCACGGGGCCCCTGCATTGGCCCGTGCCCCCCCCAGAAAAATCTCCCGTCCCCCCCGGACACCATTGTGTCCAGTATTTTTGGGGAAGTTACCTGGCAACCCCAGCTCTAAATGTTAAAGTAGTTTATCATCTACAGTTTTTTTTAGTAAATATAATAGTTTTATGTGGAGCTGTCAGTATACACTGCACCATGCAGTAATCGCTGCTGTGGGGAACTTTTAGGGATATCCCTGCTTCAGCACAGGTGGCTCAGTCAAAGACCTGTGCTGGAGCAGGGATATACTTAAAACCTGACCTGCTAGTGGACCTTGAGGACTGGAGTTGCCCACGCCTGCTCTGGATGAAAATAATAATAATTAAAAACAGCAGTGGAACTGCAGCTTTAAAGGTGAGATAATATTTGCTTGTGATTAGCTTGTGCCTCCACTGAAGAAAGAACTGCCGTCTGCGTTTCGTTTTGTGGCTTGTACGCTGTGTGACCTTTATTAGTAAAGTAGCATGAGGATGTAATGAATTAAAAAATTATGAACATCCGCATAAGCACTTGTGTTGTGAAACTTCGTATAATGACCCTTTAACCCCACCGTCCATTGCATTCCACTCTAACCCCTCCTCGTTGCTCTCCTCTCTGGCAGTATAATGGTTAATATCAGCGCACACTCGGACTCAACTCAAGATGCACTTGACCTCCCCCGACGGCACTCCTAAAAAGGCACTTATACTCCTAATGTGTCTGCAAGCCTCCCAACAGATCACTTAGATTGCAAGCTCTTCGGGGCAGGGTCTCCTTTAGCCTTATGTTGTATTTACTTATTCCCATTGCTTGTAATGTATTTACCTCCTATAGTAACGTTGTAAAGTGTTGCGTACATGGTGGGCGGGATCCAAATATAATTATACATACTGATCTGCCCCTGACGAAGCTTCAGTCGAGAGGGAAACGCGTTGGGCGTGTGACGTAGTGATGTCACTACAGGAGGTTGGATCGGATGATCGCTTGTCAAGTCAGGTTGTAAGAAGGTTGCTACTTTGTATTGCTGTGCACCGCTGTGTGCTCAAGCGCAATTAATCATGCAATAGGGCATTGTAGCACTTGGAGGTTGTCTGGCGATCTAAAGACACTGTTGCAGTAAATCTGCAGCGAGTTAAAGCTGTGGTATACAGTATATAGCATTTACATAGAAGTTAGAGCAGACTCCCCTACCTATTTTTAGAATGTTGCAATGCTCAGCCATACCGTTTGGCAGATTGCTGCTGTGTACTTTCTGGCTATTTGTATGATTACCAACAGTGCTACTAAGGCTAATCCATTTAGACACATCTTAGCAATGATAACAAATGATGTCAATACACATTCAGATTGAATTGAGCACGAGAAATATATTTTTTATCTACTGATCACCCCTGCAATAGTAAATGAAATTGTAATTTTGTCAAGTAAGGCGTCTGTTAAATTCAATTAAGGGAGTGGTACAACTATGCAGTGATGTTGGAGCTGTGCTGTGCTACTCACGGCTTTAATTTATCTAGCTAGCCACTACAGACGTCTATAACTAGATTCATGCAGGGTGTATAATTATCTATGTACAAATAAGTGTAACATTTCTGGCTCTTTGTGTTGTCAACAATAGGGTTATTAATGCTAATCCATTTGGACATATCTCACAATGGTTAATAATTGACGACAGCACACATTCTCAACTAATTATTTCCCCTGCAATAGTATATGCATTTGTGCTCTCTTAGTTAAGGTGTCTGTGAAACTTATTGGAGGGAGTGGTACAATTATGCAGTGATGTTAGAGCTGCGCTATGCTACTCATGGCTTTTATATTTAGTTAGCCATCACTGAAGCCTATGGATTAGATTCATGCAGGTGGCAATAATTATATACAATACATTTTTGAGCAAATCTGGATATGTGCTGTGAGGTTACCTATTGAGGCTGAGCTTGTTGGATATCAGCTAATCACTATTTGGATAATTACACGTATTTGCTAATACACACCAATTGGAATATGGTGTATATTAGTGTAGCAGATTACTAGTTGTAAACGTATTGTACTATAGTTGTTCAGTACAGTTGTTACACAGCAACTACAAGCGATCCCCTCCTTACACCTCCTGTTATTTTCATGACTATATTATACACACTTTAACTATTGAATTGTTAGTGCATGTGTAGACCTTTATTAATTGTGGTATTATTAAATGTTACGTTTTAACTGCCCCGGTGTGCACCATTAGTGGTTAACTGCCCCGGTGTGCACCATTAGTGGTTAACTGCCCCGGTGTGCACCATTAGTGTGCTTCTTGCTAGAGAATAGGTGGTTCGCCATTCAATTCTCTATTTATGATCAAATTTCAAACCCACCACACAGGTAGCACCCACTACCACTCTAGGCCAGCGTAGCACAAGCTTGGGGGTGTGAGACTTTATTGGGGGGGGGCGCGGCGGTTACAGAGGCCCCGCGCTAAGAGCGCAGGCTTCTGTAAATGTACTCACCAGCTTCTTGTCTACGCGTCTCCATTGCAACGCGGCGTCAAATGACACCCGTTACCATGGAGACGTGACGTCACATGACCCCGCAGCGTCATTTGACGCTTCGTTGAAGGTAAGGAGGGGCGCGATCGAGCAGAAGAGCCGGCAGAGGGGGCACAGCGCAACAAGATTGCGCACCCCTGCTCTAGGCATTATGGCAAAATCCATATTTACATATATATTAATTTCAATTGTATTGCTAATAGTGAGCAGTGTATTCCTTTCTGTTGTCATACATACATATCCCAGATCCTGTTTTGTATCTGCTTCCCTGTACGCCCCTTGGAGTCGAACTGTCCCGCATGGAGAAGGTTTTATTGCTGCAGTAAAGAAAAGAGCCTGAATTTGCATTACATGCTGGCTCCCACTGTATTACTCCAGGCTTATATTTACCTCTTCTCTCTCCAGAACAACTGATCTTATCACAGTCTGATTAAATTTCAAAGACGGATTGTCATTTGGCAGTGAGGGGGGGGGGGGGGGAAATAGCTAATCGGGAGTCACCATCTGCTGGGTTGCCATGGGAATATTGCTCCCAAATACATGTGCTTTTTAGCCCAAATCACAGATAACAGCACTATAAAAGGGAGAGGGGCGTCCCAGCGCTGGGAGACCAGGGAAAGGGGCAGAGATGGGTACTGGGAGGAAGAGGAATAGGGGGGGGGGGGGGAGGGGCAGGGAGATAACAAGAGGAGATAAAGAAGAAAGCTTGGCGGGATAACAAAATGCCAATGCTGATTAACCCATTCACCGCCTACTCATTCTAACGTACACAACTGTCTTTGGCTTCATATGGTTAAGCCATAAAAAATATATATATATACAGTATATATATAAAGCATACAAACACATCAATACATCATCCAGCAACAGTTACGAAGTTGAACTGGAGGAAAGAATGCAGCACTATGCAAGTATGTAGAAAAAGGAAGTGTATTTAGTCCATATAGGAAGTCAAAGTTTTGGTCCACAATTAGTGAGTGCGGCACTCCAAGTGCCCAGACGGAAAAACAACAATATTTATAGGCTGTAAGCAGTGTCAAATTTCCCATTAGGCCCGTTAGGCTCGGGCCTAGCGAAATTTCCCGCCCCATATCATTTTGCCGTGCTCTCGGGCCTATCGGGCCTAATGGGATGGTACTTGCTTGTGTCTGCCGCCTCCTCTCTGCCGCCCTCCTGCTCCTTTGAAATACCAGCGTCAAAGGACGCTGCGGACGCCCCCAACGTGACGTCACGCGGCGTCTCGTTGCCATGGCAATCAAATCGCGTTATGATGTCGCGTTCCCCTGGCAACACACCACCGTGCGTCGTGATGCTGGTGACATTCGCTATGTCATCTGACGCTGGGATTCCAAAGGAGCAGGAGCGTGGCAGCAAGGAGGCGGCCGACACAGCGACTTGCCTAGGGCGGTACATTTTGAAATCCACCACTACCTAAAAGTAAAAAAACATGGATGATGGTGATATATCTTATGATATATATCATAGAAGAAATGTGTGCCTTTCATTTGCATAATTTTAAAAGTCTATGTATTCGTAGTAGTAGATTTTACATCAATATTTTTTCTGAAACTCCGGGGACCCATTGCTTCCCGAGATATTTACCGGGGGTGCCGGTTATCTCGGCAAAGTATAAAGCTCCCGTGTCACGCTCCCGTGTCACGCGGGCCAATAGGAAGCTGCACCGGATGACATCATGGCTTCCGATTGGTCCGCTGGGGGCGGGAGCTTTGACAAGCAGCCTTTATGTGAACCAGGGAATACGAGCCGGAGTGGCTACCGGCACTCCCCTCAGGAGGAAAATATCTCCCGAAGCAGGCGGTCCCGAAGCTGAAATGAATGGGGTTAAGCTCTGCAGACCCCCTGCTTCAATTACTAATAATAGCGGGGGGAAAATGCCCAGCTTGGATTGCCGCTTTTTAACAGAGTTTGTAAAATTATACCATAACATTCTTGTGTCTGTTAAGTGGCCCATTAAATAAACATAATCCAAAAATTAAGCATTTTGTGCTCCTGAGATCCGCAGATCCAACTCCCCATTCAGATAAGCGAAAAACAGAAGAAATAATAAAAGAAACTGATAACAAAAAATATGGGGGGGGGGGGAAGCTTTAAAAAGCCTTCAACTATTACTAAACATTAGCTGGTGAGCTCTTTAGAGATGAACAAGGCCAATCATATGAGAGATGCAGCCTTTGTTTAATATATCTGAGTGAATCCCGTCGATATTTCTGAACATTGATGTCAGCGCGTTCCACTTCAGCGGTAGGTAAAAACATGGTGCTTCTCTATTTCACCAGAGAACCAGAGTATCATACTGATAAGCTAGCAGCACAGTGACGTTAATTACAATCGCAGGCCTCTGGTGTGAGCCTTCTGACCGAGAGATAGAGAGATCTAAAGTGTTCAAACTCCACATTTCTATGGCGTATGAAGATGGCAGTGCGGGTGCAGCTTCAAAATGCCTCTTCATAGGATTGCCAGGTGTCCAGTATTCAACCGGACTGTCCTGTATTTGGACACTGTCCAGTAAAATAATTGAGGTAATACTGGACATGTATGTGTCCAGTATTACCTCTTTGGACATGTGACTTTACCGGCTTGGGGGGGCCTGAGCAGCTTCTTCCAGCTTGATTGCCTGCTACTGGGTAATGCAGCCAGGGGGAGGTGTCAGGAGCCATGGGGTGGGGCCAAAGAGAGGAGGAAACAGCATGGAGTATAGAGATAGAGGTGAGAGGTGTGTGTGTGTCTTGTGCACCTTTCACCATGGTGTCCAGTATTTTTGGAGAAGCCACCTGGCCCCCCTACTCTTCCAGGATTTATTCCCTGTTATTACATACAACCTGTCACAGCTGCTGAACTGGAATGCTATCAGAGGCGCAAGAGACAGAATTCCCGTTCAGCAGCTGTGACAGGTTGTATGTAATAACAGAGAATAACTCCTGGAAGAGGCAGTTCGGAGGCTCACGCCATCTTCATTCTCCTACATCTCTGGCCTAGATGGCTTTATTTACTTCCCTCTTAGACATGATGGATGCAACAGACATGTTCACTTTCTCCAAGTTCAATGCAAAGTCTGTCTGTACGTTCATACTAATAAAAAGCGCTCAGCCACACAACTCCCGTCAATACCTTTTTTGTTTTATAATTTGAAGTTCTTAAATGAGTAGTTCCTCCTACTTGTGGTTTTCTTTAGTTACCATGTTTTTTTTTTAGAGGGTGGGTTCCAGAGATACTTACAAGTGAAGTTACCGGGTTTAAATCTCGCTCAGGGGAAACAAAATGGCGGCAAAATCCTGGACCAATAGAACGCTGCAACATCATCAGTTGTGGCTTCCTATTTAAGTGGCTATTTAAATCCGCTTTAAAAAAAAAAACAGGAAGTAATACCGATGACTTCGCCAGGAAGTATTTTGGGAACTGTGAGGTCAGTGGAGCTGAAAATAGTGTGATTATTCTCTGGAGGACCCCAGAGGTTAGTTAGGGTGGATTGCTCCTTTAAAGTCCTTCAAATAAGGGAGTAAATCCCAACAAATAACACAGAAATGGGGTCATTTAGAAAAACTTTGCACAAAAAAAACACAGCACCAGGTTTATCAAATAAAAGCCAGTCCCTTCCCTGAAGAGCTTACAACCCAAGACAATTTTGGAGTCATTTATCAAAGGCTCACAAACTCAGGCACAACTAACGTAACAACACAGTGGCAGATGTATTAAAGGAGAAAATCACGTTGGTTTTGATGGGAACGTTTTTCATTGGTAAATTCGGTGCCTGTTTTTACACCAGTTTTGAAGCCAGGAGACTTTGATCAATAAAGCTCAATGTATGTCAAGTAAGTTCTCCCCCAATCCTCTGGCTGACACTCCCCAAATTACACCCTGACCCACACTGGGCAAAACGAGAGCAAAGTCCCTTAACCCAGGGGTGCTCAACTCCAGTCCCCAAGCCTCCCCCAAAAGGTCAGGTTTTCAGGATATCCCTGCTTTAGCATAGGGGGCTCAATCAGACCCTGCTTCAGCACAGGTGGCTCAATCAAAGGCTCAGTCTTCAACTGAGCCCCTGATTGAGCCACCTGTGCTGAAGCTGGGATATCCTGAAAACCTGACCTGTTGGGGGAGGCTTGGTAACTGAAGTTGAGCACCCCCTGTCTTAATGCATAGATACTAATTAAAAAGGACTCTGCTTATTCTGCTTCAAAATTGCCTTAATGGATGAACCCCTACTATGCCCATTTTTTGTACTAAAGACAAATATGTACCAAGTTCACGTTCTTTCCTCTATGACACAGTATACTTTTAAAGCGGGTAAATGTATGAAACCTTTCCTTTAGATCTTACGCTGATCTGTTAGCCGCAGATATTCTGGAAATGTATCCAAGTAACAGGAAATCGGCACCATCATTTTTTTTTTAATCTACATCTTGATTCTTCTTTATTATAAACACCATTAGTCTTCGCCATAACAACTCGCTAATGTCTGGGATAAAGTGGCCTTGAAATATGTTTTTCCATAACTACTTGGCCATTAAACCCCCCCTCTGCTGTATATGCAGTGTAGACTTTATTACATTTATGCTTTTTTTTAATGTAATTACCACTGTGGGAACGTAGAAGGATGGGTAATATCACAATCTTTGTATGATAAATCTCCCGCAGTGTTTTTCCCAGGGGCTCGTACAATAAATTGAAATTATTTCAGCCAGTTCACTCCATGTACAAACTCACTTCTCTCCTTAATTGTATCAATCAGTGTCAAGTTTCTGCTGTTGCCAAACAATTACATTTAAGTGGTATGATTCAAAACAGTTAAGAGAGGATAATGCAGTGTGGGGTTATTTGTCATTGGCTAATACACATTGTTAACTGCTTATTTTGCTCATGAACAAGGTCAGGGGTGACTGTGTTATTGACCTGTTGCTAGATAGACGAAAACTCCCAATTGGTCCAGCATTAGATGTCTGATGTCATTATTGTTTCCTGTCATTAGCACATCATTGTGGTTACGTTTTCCCTGATTTATGAATTGAGCACATGTGTTTCAAGTGAACACCTGGTTGCAGAATATTAGGATCTGGACCAGCGTGGAGGGGTCATTTATCAAGGCCATGAAAGGAGTCTATTGGCAGCATTCTTGGGTTTGTTAGTAACTCTTCCCGCTATCTTTAATTCACTGTTTTTAAACCGTGGATGAGTATTTTATCAAAAATACGACGACCAGCCCAGAATTATCAAGGCAGAAGAATTATGTTTTGCACTCAGGAAAAAATAGGAGGAGAAGAAATAGGAGAGAAGAAGAAGAAATAGGAGAGAAGAAGAAGAAATAGGAGAGAAGAAGAAGAAATAGGAGAGAAGAAGAAGAAATAGGAGAGAAGAAGAAGAAATAGGAGAGAAGAAGAAGAAGGAGGAGAAGGAGAAGAAAAAGAAATAGGCGAGAAGAAGAAGAAGAATCTTCTTGAGTGTATCAAAAAAGCAGCAATACAGAAACAATCAGCAGAAAAGTTACTTATATGTGCACAATAGAGCAACGTTTCAAGGCGTCCTTGCCCCTTAGTAAGCCTGACGAAAGGGACCAGGGAGCCTTGAAGCGTTGCTCTGCTCTTTCCCTGTGTGTGCTGATTTTTTTCTGTATTGCTGCTTTTTTAAAACATTAAAGAAGAAACTTGGTGAGACCAAAACGTAAGGCCGTGGATGTAGCAGGTGTGCGCGCGTGCGTGACGGACAACATGGCGTCGCGTGCACCTGTCAGCCGATTTGTGGCCTGTGAACCACAGCAAAAGAGAGGTGTGGCCAAGCATGATCGCAGGCTGTCCTTCATAATTTTGCCAGCGCGAGCGGGGGGCATGGACCGGGGATATTTCTGTGTGTAATGTGTGTGTGTGTGTGGCTGTGTGTGTGTGTGGCTGTGTGTGGCTGTGTGTGTGCGTGGCTGTGTGTGTGTGTGTGTGTGTGTGGCTGTGTGTGTGTGTGTGCGTGGCTGTGTGTGGCTGTGATCTGTGTGCATTGACTGCTGCTGAGCGCGCTTCAAAGTCAATTTTCTTTGTCTCCCCAAGCGCCGAGCTTGGGAGAGTGTATGTGCCCGTGCATGAGCGCGCACGTACTGCGTGAGCGTAGCCGTGAAGATTCAGATTCACTGAAGTTAACGCGTCAAGCGCACTCAGCAGCAGCGTGGATGCAGCCTTAGATGCGCGCTCTATGGCCTGCCTAAGGGGTACAAGCCTTTTGTTCACGCCGCGCGCCCTGTCACAGAGACTATGAACGTAGCCTAAGTCATTATTATTATTATTATTATTATTTTTGAGTGCTGATCCAGTTTGTTTTTGGTTTTGCCCTCAGGAGACCGCGATGGATCAAACCAAAAAAAGTCTAAATACTCTGACTGCTACAGGTTTCAAAAATAAAAAAAGTTGAAAAGGGTTATAATCCGACAATACGAAAAGTAAATAGTTGCAAAGGAAGCAAGCAAAACAAAACTTTGGTGAATCCCCCTCTTGCTTTTTTTATATTATGCAGCACTTTACAATTTTGGTAAACATTAAAATACTAATTACAATGCAGGAAGTATAATAATACAGACGGGATAAATGCACGAAAGACATAAATGTAACATTTGGAGAAAGGAGTCCCTGCCCCGAAGAGCTTACAATCTAATCAGCATGTGGGGAGACCAACAGAAACAATAGGAATAAACTTGAGTATATTGGTTAAAGTATAAGAGCATACTGTAGTTTAGCGAGTAGGGGTCACCCGGGACTATTTAAATGCTTAGTAGAACAGCTGAATCTTCAGAAGGGTGTTGAAGTTAGAGAGAGAAGGTGCTTGGAGGACTTTGAGAGGGAGATACAGAGGTAGGTGCAGCGTGTGAGAACGGTTGCACTGTAGGTGTCAGAGAGCTGCAGTGACACAGGAGGCAGAGAGAAGACAGGACAGTGCAGAGCGTAGAGTGCCAGTAGGAGTATAGGGAGATCAAACCTGGGATATAAGGAGAGGCAAAAGAACAGAGAGCCTTTAAAAGAGAGAATAAGTAATATTTTGTAGTGAATGCAGAATAGGGAGCCAACAAAGAATTCTCAAGATGTTGATATTCAATGAAACCCTTTGATGACAGTGTTAGAAACATGTCGCTTTGCAATGCATTGCAGGCTCTCCAGTAATGGCAGGGTAACGTATTTGTTGCAAGAGTGACCACTCTAGCAGCAAAGAGTGTAATAAGGGTTTAATAAACTGGAATATCAGGTGTAGCAAAAACATGTTCGTCTCCAGTACTACGTTACAGAGGCTGTATCTCTTCATTTCATTATGTGCTGAGACCAATTTGTTACATTATTGATGTATGTTATTTTATCTTCCCTTTCTACATGGTCACTAGCGCAAAGTTTTATAAGACATGCTCATCACTCTCTTCAGCAGGATGAAAACATACTCAAACACAGGCTGTTAAAAAGGCATTATGTGATGTACTAGCCAAGTGATACAATAATATTCCCGTGTAAGTGCTTTCCTGGCAGCTACTCAAAGGAGCCAAGAAATCAGATCATTATTCAGCCGCATTGATAAGATTACACCGAAAGCAAAATATACACATTGAGCTGATGTTCTTGGGATAAACACTGTGCAATGAATTAAAGGAGCTCTCCCACTCTGCAACATTTTCATTACAGTGAGAGTACAGTATGAGGGAGTACAGTGAGAGCACAGTAAGAGAGCACAGTAAGAGAGCACAGTATGAGGGAGTACAGTGAGAGTACAGTAAGAGAGCACAGTGTGAGGGAGTACAGTGTGAGGGAGAACAGTGAGAGAGCACAGTAAGATCACAGTGAGTGTACAGTAAGAGAGCACAGTAAGATCAGTGAGTGTACAGTAAGAGAGCACAGTAAGATCACAGTGAGTGTACAGTAAGAGAGCACAGTGAGTGTACAGTAAGATCACAGTGAGTGTACAGTAAGAGAGTACAGTAAGAGAGCACAGTGAATGTACAGTAAGAGAGTACAGTAAGAGAGCACAGTGAATGTACAGTAAGAGAGCACAGTAAGAGAGCACAGTGAATGTACAGTAAGAGAGCACAGTGAGTGTACAGTAAGAGAGCACAGTGAGTGTACAGTAAGATCACAGTGAGTGTACAGTAAGAGAGTACAGTAAGAGAGCACAGTGAATGTACAGTAAGAGAGCACAGTAAGAGAGCACAGTGAATGTACAGTAAGAGAGCACAGTAAGAGAGTACAGTAAGAGAGTACAGTAAGAGAGCACAGTGAATGTACAGTAAGAGAGTACAGTAAGAGAGCACAGTGAATGTACAGTAAGAGAGCACAGTAAGAGAGCACAGTGAATGTACAGTAAGAGAGCACAGTAAGAGAGCACAGTGAATGTACAGTAAGAGAGCACAGTGAATGTACAGTAAGAGAGCACAGTAAGAGAGCACAGTGAATGTACAGTAACAGAGCACAGTAAGAGAGTACAGTAAGAGAGCACAGTGAATGTACAGTAAGAGAGCACAGTAAGAGAGTACAGTAAGAGAGCACAGTAGGGATCAGGGCTGAGTTGCAAAGTAGATTTGAGAAAATCCCAATGATGGTATCTGTAATTTCGAAAATCCCAACACATAAAAATACACAAGTATAAACTACTCAATGACAGCAAATACTTCACGTCACCCCGAACATGTTACTTTGTATTTAAATGTTACCCAAAGAAAAGGAAGTGACACATGGTACCCAGTACACACAGGAGAAGAAGCGGCGCAGGGAGTAAAGAAATTCACTCTGTAAACAATGACACTGTCTTTGAATCGGGGAACCTTCCTGTGCCAGCTCATTGTGACCTTGGGCATAGATTGAAGGTCCTGCAGTACCTGCCATGGGGATTCAACCCTGTATCTCAAATTAACCCCCCTCCATACCCATTAACTTCTCAAATAGAGGCCAGGTTGGCAGCTTGTTGCTGTTTAACTGTGTATATTTATCACCTATATTTTAAGTTGTGTATAAAAAGTAAAGTTTTATCTCCATCCATTCTTACTCCTGTGTATTACTAATACAGCCTTAACCCATGAGAGTTCTTCTCTGAAAATTGGTGACTCGCTCTGTAACCTTGGTTCCATAGTATTTGTTTCACCTATTCAGCTGCACCTCCCCAACATTGGGGATTTAAGTGAGTATCAGTACTATTTAAATCCCAAGTGTAAGTAACCGATCTTAAGCAAGCGTAACCCTTGCTGTTCTAATAATAATAATAATAATAATAATAATAATAATAATAACTTTATTTATATAACGCTTTTCTCCCATAGGGACTCAAAGCGCTTCATGGTTACAAAAACATGTCTTCATTCACGCACAGACTTATACAGAAGCTTAATTTGTTCACTTTTTAATTACATTTTTATTATAATTTTTTTTTAAGGTGCCAGCTGGAGAACATGAAGCAATAATGTAACACAGGCAGGGCCGGAGCAAGGGTTTCAGGCGCCCTCGCCGAAACGTAAAATGTGCGCCCCAGTTGTATAAAAAATAATAAGATTAATAAAATAGTGGTGTAGCTATCGGGGCTGCATGGGGGGGGGGGGGGGAGCACCAAAATACCGGACACAAAAAAAGAAAAATAATTATAAAAAAAAGATAAATAATTTTAAAAATAATAAGAGGAAAAAATAATTATTATTATTATTTATGTGCCCCCAGGACCTTTGCACTCTAGGTTCGCCTAATGGACGGACCAGCCCTGATTTACACAGCATACATAATATTACACAGTTTAGCCATATTGATACGAAAAGCTTACAATCTACAAGGAAGAAAAGGGAGAGCTGAGGGATTTTGTTTGTGAAAAATGCTGGTACTATGGACATTTTTAATGAATCCCTTGGCTTCCAAAAAAACTAGCAATGCAATGCAATCTTTTCCTAAAAAAAAAAAAGATTACAGCCAAAGGGTTAAAAGGCATAAGTTCACTTTGAAGTCTAGAGCACAAGGCCTTTTCTTGTATCCAGCTGTAATGCTGAAAAAGCAATTTTTTTGTTTCCCAATTCTCCAGACCAGAGGTGGCTGCACATTTGTATTTAACAGGGCATTCATTTTTAATAAATTAAAGCAAAAACATATTATGTAAAAAAATAATAATCCCTTTCTTGCCTGTTATCTTTCTTGTGAGATCCATTGTACGGATTGTTATAAAGGAATTAAATAATGAAAATGTTCGGTTAAAATCAAAGCGTAGCTTGTGAACTTGAACATGCGTGTCTTGCATGTGATCTCCGCATGTGCCCGGGGATTGGTTGATGTGATAACGCTTCAATGCATTAAATCATGTCTCAAATTACACAAGCACATGGAGGGCCCCACCATAGAGATTGGACATGCTGGATGCATGGTTGTAGAATGTGATATATATTACATCTCTAACCAAGTTACAGCTCCAGAAGTACATTGCTTTGAGAATGCATTGATGCACACTATGTAAATCTTTATTAATATCGTGCCCACGGCTCTACTCAGCACTTTGCAAAAGAGCCAATACAATAACACAATAAATACAACAAACAAAATCAGACAATAGGAAAGGAAATCCCTGCCCGCAGAGCTTACAATCTAAGTAAGCTGAATCTAAATAGTTTTACCTTCTGTATGCAAGCACGTTAAAATGGATTTCAAGCAAAAGGTGCTCAGTTGCATGTCATTTCCCAGAATCCTTTGCTGCAGTGGCTAGGAGATAATGGGGAAAGGCAGGGTTGCAGACCTGACTGAGACATGTCAATGTGCTCACATTTCATTTGGAGTATGCAACACCAGATTCACTGAAGGGTGCTGAGCTTTAGCACGTCTCAGCTCCCATTGTAATGAACAGGCATTAAAGCGTGCTAGCGATTAGCACACATAAATGAAATTAATCTGGCCCATGTGAGCAAAACTGTCCCCAGCAGGATGGTTCCATTGCCTTTGCACTGAGGTGACCAGGCCAAGCTGTAACATGAAGCTTTCTGAGGCCTTGACAAGATCCATATGAAAGCATCTGGAAACAAGTGTGTCATAGGCAGTTTGGCATGTCCACCCCCAGAATCCTTTGTGCGGTGTGTCATTAAACCAGAGGTGAATGAGCCTTACCCAATATGCTGTGATGTTGTATTCCCAATGCTGGAGACGAGACCAGCCTTACTCAAATAAATGGGACACGCATCTACTCTAGCACAGGGAAACAGCTTCACGGTCTCTTGTAGACAGGCCTATGGCTGAGCCATTGCTTGCTAATGCTTGACCTCAGAGCCTGCGATGTTGTTCCCCCAACCCTCCACAAATAAAGGACACACAAACACAGGTCTGGAGGTACAATGGCCACGGGTTTTATTTATATACAGCAAAAGGGGAGGTGCTAACCCTGCCAGAGTGCGCCACCCACAGGTAAGGCCAATGACGCTTAAATCATGACCCGTTAGCTGGGACCGTCCCAAGTCCCGGCCGTTCAACTGACCCCCACAGCGGCCGTGAGATGGGCCCCAGGTAATGAAAGCAATATGGGCCCTGCTCACCAGGCATTACCGTAATTGAGCCCTGTGTGCAAGGTTACCCTGCACTTACCCCATCCCCCCCCCCCCAAACAGCCGCCGAGACAGAGGCAATATAACCCCAAACACCTCAAGTATAAATATATTCAATACAAGTATAACGCACACAAAACAGAATTTAACAAAAAGGGGAGGGAGGGAAAACAGTGAGGTGTGTGGCGTGATCTCCCGCCGCTCACTGCCTGCCGTTAACTCCTCCAACCGCAGCGCCCACTTCCCCTCCACCCACCCCCCTTCAGGGTGTTGCCAGTGAACAAGAGGGGAGGGAGGGGGCAGGAGGAAAAGGGGCAGGTGGGGTAAGCCTGAGCCTTGCGGTCATGCCATACTTTGCCTAATGCCCGTAATATAGTGGGGGCGCGCGCTGCGCCGTGCGCACGTGCGGCACTTATAGTTGGCTGTAGTTAGCCAGCCATTGTATGCTAGGGCCGCGCGCGCGCACTGCAGTGAGCGTGGAGCCGGGCGATAGCGGGGAATACTCAGAAAACTAAGTATTCGCGCCGCTACCGCCGCTGTAATGTATGTATGTGTGTGTGTGTGTGTGTGTGTGTGTGTGTGTGTGTGTGTGTGTGTGTGTGTGTGTGTGTGTGTGTGTGTGTGTGTGTACAATGTTAATAAATAATTTATTCTCAACGTGTCTTTTTATTTAAAAAATATATAATAAATTAATAACACACAATCTACATGTACATATATACACACACACGGCAGCACGGACTTTACACACACAAAGTGTGCGTCACGTGCACCCGCGTTCGCGTAGGTGCGGGCGCGTACTATAGAACAAGCCTAAAGCTGCGGTCCCAGTCATGACTGTGACACGCGCGCCCGGCGGGGGGGGCGGCGCGTGCACAGCGCTAACCGCAATCTGCGGTCTCAGGAGAGAGGGAGAGGTTGTGACGGGAGGGGGCGTGTTCGGGTTTTTGCGGGGGCGTGGTCATGACCTCACGCGGCTGGTTTGCACTCATTGGCTGAACCGCCGGCAGGGGCGTGACCACAGCTCCGTCGCAAGTTCCAAGCACAATTTTTTTGAGTGTGTGGAATCTTGCAGTACAGCGCGGCTGCTGAATGTACACCGACGTATGTACTCGGGGGGGGGCGGTGTTTGTGCGCACAGTGCACGCCGAGGCGTGAGCTGTGGCAGTCACTGGGACCGCAGCCTAAGGCTCTGCGCTTTCTTTACTGGTGTAGTTATTATCAGTCTTCCTGCAAAGGTAATTTAGTTACTAAATTACAGAAAATGCAACAAACAAGCACAGAAGAACCATCGCAAGACGTTTTGTGGGGTCCGCAGTTTAACTGTATGAACTATAATATGGAAAGGCTCATATTTGCTGACAGGTTCTTGATTTAATGTATAACAGGCTGTTATATCCACTGCCCACTTCCCCTGCCCACTTCCACTTCCACCACCCACTTCCACTTCCACCACCCACTTCCACTTCCACCGCCCACTTCCTGTTCAGATGTTTGCAGTGATGTCATCATGACTTGGAGGAAGCAAAGATACACGGGAAGAAGGAAGCACAAAGCAGGAGGAATGTAAACAAACACAAAGAACAACACATCTGTATGTAAATAATGATCTCACGGACCTAAAGTCCCCTACCAGGCTGCATACTGCACATAACATGCAGTTGTTCCTAATACAGCTGCAATCTTGCAAAATAAGGGCTGAAGGGACAGCTCAGTAGTACTATCACTGCCAGGCTCCTTGTGACCTAGGTCAAGTCACTCTAATTCCCTGTGCCTCAGGCACCACATTTACAGGGTACAGCAGGCCTGCACAACTCCAGTCCTCGAGGGCCGCAAACAGCACAGGTTTTCAGGATATCCCTACTTCAGCACAGCTGGCTCAATTAGTGGCTCAGTATGACTTAGCCACTAATTGAGCCAGCTGCGCTGAAGTAGGGATATCCTGAAAACCTGGCCTGTTTGAGGCCCTCGAGGACTGGAGTTGTGCAGGCCTGGTGTACTGTATGTGGTATGTGTCAGGGCCACCTTGTTCCTGGAAAGATTCAATGCACCGTCTCAGTGTTATATAAGAAGAAAAACATACTGTAGCCACTTTACTGTCAGAGGGGCCTGCAATATAGCAACTACCTCTGGAATTGGGAGACTTTATTATACATACATCCCGGGATGTGGGAGATGTGGCTGATGTGAATACGATACGATTATGCATGGGAGAATCAGCAGAACCACTGTATAATGGTACTGAGTATTGAGCAGCACACTGCTTTTAAACAGACAGAGGACCAAGGGGCCTATGCAGAGAGCAGCGCTAGAATAAATTGGAGAGTTTAAGAAAAAGTAGCTTTAATGGAGAGTTTTTTTTCTCCATATGCAGAAATGGGCGAAATTCGCAATTTATGGCATGAATGCGTGTGGCGAGTTTAAAAGGGAGAGATGCGCGCTGCAGAAAAGTGAGAGAAAAAAATCGCGCATTTTTTTTTCCCCTATGGCCGGCGAGCTCCAGCATCTTGCCAACTTTTTTTGGCGGAGGTAATTGTAGAAAATCGCGCCATTTTCTTGGCGCGAACAGCCGCTAGATGGCGATCGCGCCTTTCTGAATTCGGATATTTTTAACACTGGCGAGATGTAGGTTCTCGCCAGCCGCGCGGCGAGATTCAGAAATAGAAAAAAAAGGCGCGTTTTTCGTACCTCGCCATTTTCTGCTGTTTTCTGCGCGAATTTATCAAAAAAAATGGCGAAATTTACTTTAGCGCTGCTCTCTGCATGAGGCCCTAAGTGCCTTTCTAAAAGAAAGTAATCTGTGCACAAGAGCTTCATTATTTATAAGTAGAGTTACCACCTTTTCGGGTTTGACCTGAAGTCTCAGGAGCCTGCTATCTCTGGGCTCAGGGTTTCATTGTGATTTCTCAGGGCCGCCAACAGGGGGAGTGGAGCCGCCTGTCTCCCCGGGCTGCTGTCTCCCCGGGCTGCTGTCTCTCCGCTGCTCTCTGCGGGTCCTTCACTGCACACAGGTGATTCCTCCTCCACTTGCCTGTTTCCCCGTCCCAGTCTGAAGCAGCTCACCCACAGACTGGACCTAAGCATTGTGGGGGATCAAGTAATGGCTGCTAAAGTGCCCGAGCCAATAGGAAGCCGTAACATCATCAGGTTTCGTCTTCCTATTGGCCCGCATGACGCAGGAGCTTTAAAATGTAACCCACCGGCTAGCTCAGCCGGAGCGGTTACCGGCACCCTCTATCTCCGAAAGCTGGGGGTCCCCGGAGCTGAAATTAATGAGGTTACATAGTAGATGAGGTTAAAAAAAAGACATACGCCCATCAAGTTTAAAATATGCTAAATTTAGACGACCGATATGTTCCAGAGACCCCACTGCTTCAATCCTGTGTTAATATAATAAAAATAAGCAAGTACTCCTTCAAAGCTGCAGTTCAAGCAACATCCTACATGCGTGCGTTGTTTTTTTTTAATAAATCAGTTCTATACTATGAGAAAATACGTGGAGAATTAAAAAAAAAGTTTAAGACATTTTTTTGTGTATTCTAATGTAACAAGCATGTTTGTTTCTTTAGCAACCATTTACAAAGTCTCTTCCCCTTCCTGTTCTGAGACAGGCTCTGGCACACCCCTTTTGCCCACTCTCTAGCAGTGCACCAATTGTATCTAGTACCTGCCTGGTCACATGATCTTCCCCACAGAACTTTGCATATTGGGTAGTCTTCTGCAGCCCTAACAGTGATTTAAAGCAGCGGTGCGCAAACTGTGGGGCGCGACCCCCAGGGGGGGCGCGACACTGCCGACGGGGGGCGCGGGGTTTACAGAGGCCCCGCGCGCTTCCCGAAGGCACTTAAATTAAGTGCCGGGGGAGCTGCAGGGCCTCTGTAAACCTAACTTACCGTGGCTCCGGCGGCTTCCTCCCTGCGTCGCCATGGCAACACGGCGTCAAAATGACGCTGCGAGGTCATGTGACGTCACGTTGCTATGGCAACGTGACGTCATTACGCCGGAGCGCGGGTAAGTTGGGGTTGGGAGGGGGGCGCGGGAGTGAGGGGACAGCCGGCAGGGGGGCGCAGGGAAAAAAGTTTGCGCCCCCGATTTAAAGAACCCCCCGAGCCAAATCTTCATTACAGGAGAATGGATCGATCGGTGACTTAGCTAATCACTTGTCAGTGGGCAGATTGTATTGATGCACAGATTGAATGGGAAAATATATATATTTGTTATTAAAACGGCAGCCGGAAGGTTTTAAAAATTATTTAAAATACTTTTATGTATAATTAGTCTAAAAATTGTGTAAATGACCAACATTTAAGCTATGGAACATGCCACTGTCACTAATTAACTTTGGTCCTAAGAGGAGACTGACCCTTTAAACACATTTTTTTTAAAGAACTGCAGTGTTTCTAGTAGACAACTGGTCCCTTATCCTTTGTGGAAGAAATGTACGTTTAGGTTTTAAAATACAAAGCAAAACATTTGTGGTACTTAGCGTCTGTGTACAATCCCACTGTGTGACCCCTGACAGCAGCTACACGTGACACACACACACCACTTAAAACCAAACACACTTTGCTCTCCTTGCAAATTACCCAGGTGGAATTCATTGCCTCTGCAGTATTTTTATTGCTAGGGCTATTCATTAAAAAGCTGTATGTTAATGAGCCTGATTGCATCTGGCCCATTAAAAATTTACAGCCTGTGCGGCTCACCCCTTATCAACAGGCTGCAATGAGACAGGCTTTATACCTTCAGTGCAGGGTAGGTCCCGGGGAGGAGATATCAATCAGTCTTCTGCTGCAAATGTGGTTACTGTGCCAAAAGAGTAGTCGTCCTGTGCTTCATTGTACTGTCCATTTGTATGTCTTTATCTAGCGCTGATAATGTACATAGCGCTTCACAGCAGTAATACACGTGACAATCATATAAATAACAAATAATATAAATAACACATAATGGGAAGAAGTGTTTCAGACATAAAAGCAACATTTAGGAAAAGGAGCCCCAGCCCGAAGAGCTTACAATCTAATTATCATTTAATAGTTATGCAGAATATTTTGCGATCCCATATGTATTTATGTAAGTATGTGTAATTGTATTTATCTATTGACAGCAGTGTATGCTGCGTTTTACAATATTGCAATACAGGGGAAATAATGAACAAACAATGGAGATCAAATTATATGTAAGTTATAACATAAGGGGAGCCCCTGCCCCGAAGAGCTTACAATCTAAGTGGTATATTGGAAGACCTACAGGCACAGTATGAGTAAAAGCGCCTTTATTAAAACGTGCAGGTAAAGAAGTGAAGTTCATCAGTATTATAGGTGTAAATCATTGAATTAAATGCTCTTTTTAATTGGTGAATTTGCAGCTGGCCTGCTTGTGAAAAGTTGTACCCTAAATAAAGGGAAAGTCCCTTACTAAATACTTTTTTCTTTAGCCACTTGTATAATGTATTTATAAAGCTGTATTTAAATGTCATCAACCATGTACCGACACTTTTATACATTAACAGCTAATAGGACAAAATACAGGGAAACAATAGAATATAGTTGAGAGAAGGAAGTCCCTGATCCGAAGAGCTTACAATCGAACTGGTAATTGGGGGACTTACAGACAGTGGAAGTTCATGGTGGGCCCACAGCCCCTTCCCCCCCAATGGGAATTCTGGCCACAAATGTCCCCACACCTTCTTTGCCCTGCTGCTATCCGTGGCCTCCACACGTGGGCGTCACACTTTTAGAGAGGGGATTGGGAGGAAGCAGAGACATGGGCGAGTTTGGAGTCGGGAAACTACAGTAGGCATGGGGACGGGTTTGGGATATCTGTCTAGGATAGGGTTGGGGCCAGGGCTCTGCGGTAGGGATGGCGGAACCCTTACAGTCAGATTCCCCCAATGGGCCCTAAGATGCCCCAGCCTGACACTGCTTAAAGACACACGAGGCGTGCATGTAAGTGGCTTACAGAGCATAGCTAAGTGGGTGAGTCAGTGCACCTCGAGGGTAGTGCTGCTGTGTTTTGCATTTTAACGCTGTCTTAAGGCTGGTGGACTTTCAGATGGGACTTTGGGATCCGCCACTGCAGGAACACTCACAGGGAAAGAACAGAACACTGGGAAAGGTTGGTGCAAAGCTATTGCAAAGAACTACACCAAATACATCCAAGGAAAATCCCAGTGATATTTTTTCTTTGATAAACCTGATGCAACAGTGACGCCCTAAAATAATGTATCTTATTGTACTATAACAACTTTGCCTGCAGCACATTGCACTTTCTTACCCATGCTTTCCAAAAGGACTTCTAAAGCACCTGAAGGGCTTATATATTCAGCTAATATCCCCATACAGCCAAACACAAGCCACACAAGAGAACACAGGTAGCAAAACATTAAATGCAAGTGGCATATTACCACACTTGTTTTAAATTGATATTTAATTAAAAAGTTAATTATTAATTAAGCTTATCAATCCCAGAATCAGTTGTTCAATAGAAAAGAGCTCATTCATTTAATTATCTGTGTGCAGCTGATAGGATATGCTTTTTAGCCAGGAAAGGTTATCCTTGCATCTCTGTCAATTTAGATCAGTTTAGCTTCTAATTTATCCAGAGTGCTTCCTTTGCCAGTCTCTTGATTTGATCTATAAATGTTTGCTTACAGAACTGCTAAGTATTAAATCTTGATCAAATAAAGAAAGGGGCTGAATTACATTACATTTACTTAAGAAGTCATTGATGTTTATGTTTCTTCTTTCAGCTTCCTCCCTAATGTTTCAGCTCCGCTCGTGAGATAATTAAAGCAGCATTTTATGTTCAGTGGCGAGAAAAATGCCCTGCCATCCTTTTGAAAATGAACGCAGGGGTCTAGATATCACAGTCTGCCAGGTGAATAAAGATCAGAAACCAGTTTTATAAAAGTAACAACATTCCCATGTCTTTCTTTGGGATCTGCTTTCATTGGAGATCTCCTTTCAGTGGGATCACTTTTTGTTGGGATCTCCTTTCTTTGGGCTCTGCTTTCATTGGGGATCTCCTTTCTTTGGGATCTCCTTTCAGTGGGATCACTTTTTGTTGGGATCTCCTTTCTTTAGGCTCTGCTTTCATTGGGGAGCTCCTTTCTTTGGGATCTCCTTACAGTGGGATCACTTTTTGTTGGGATCTCCTTTCTTTGGGCTCTGCTTTCATTGGGGATCTCCTTTCTTTGGGATCTCCTTTCAGTGGGATCACTTTTTGTTGGGATCTCCTTTCTTTGGGCTCTGCTTTCATTGGGGATCTCCTTTCTTTGGGATCTCCTTTCAGTGGGATCTCTTTCTTTGTGATCACCTTTCTTTGGGTCGTCTTTCTTTGGGATCTCCTTTCTTTGGGATTTTCTTTCTTGGGGGGGGGAACTCCTTTCTTGGGGGACATCCTTTCATTTGGATCTCTTTTTATTGGGATCACCTTTCTTTGGGGAAATCTAGTGCTGCTCTTTGCACCCGTTTAGCGGTCGGGAGACTTTGATAAATACACCCAACAGTGCACCACACAATGATTCTGGGGGTGTCCCAGGCGAGGATTAAAAAGAGGTGCTAATAACAAGGAGACCGCAAACTGCTTGAAATTCAGTTAAAGTTTTTTTTAGATAATTCTTAGACAATATGTTGTGCTTTGAGTGCCAGTAGATCTACTGGCATGTTTGTCCATCCCCAACCCAATAATTTAGAGCAATTTATAGCACGTGTACAAGTATTTTTGCTTGTTAAAGAAGTGTTTGGGTGATTTTTTATTGCCAGGCACTGTATTTGGTGGTCCACAGAGCCGGGAAAACTTGTCATTTTGCTTCATTCCCGATCAGGACAGGAAATCCAGGCTTCCTAAAAACCAGGGCAAACAGCGAAAACAATTGGCAAGCAGAAAATTGGCTGTTTAACTTGAGCGGTAATGGGAAGCAGAGAAACAAATGCGTTTGGGTTTGAGTAAAGATTTGGCAAATGCAAAAAAAATAACTTGAAATGTTGCCGTTTTCCATCAGTATTTACACCAAATGTTGTGTTTTGTGACAACATCCTAATGTTATGCTAATGAACAAAATGGA
Source organism: Ascaphus truei (assembly GCF_040206685.1). Taxonomy (NCBI): domain Eukaryota; kingdom Metazoa; phylum Chordata; class Amphibia; order Anura; family Ascaphidae; genus Ascaphus; species Ascaphus truei. The sequence continues at coordinate 29,589,327 of NC_134499.1, forward strand.
ACATGTGTAATGCAGACGTGGAGCTCTTAGGCGCGGCAGTAAATACGGAGCAAGGTTTTGTTTGTTGCTGTGTTTATAGAGTGTAGTTTGTGGTCTAAATCAGGGGGTTCCAACTGCAGTCCTCAAGATCGCCCAACAGGTCAGGTTTCAAGGATATCCCTGCTTCAGCACAAATGGTGCAGTCTTCAATTGAGCCATGTGCTGAAGCTGGGATATCCTTAAAACCTGACCTGTTGGGTGGGTCTTGAGGACTGGAGTTAAACACCCCTGTAGTGTTGGACCGTGTCCTACTTTAAAAAAAAAAAACGGGTTACGGGTACTCGGCCAAAATAAAATGATCTACCTGGGGGTGGAGGAAGACGGCGGCGACATCTAGGCCGGTCAGCAGCGGTCCTGGGGCAGTGGCAGCATCCCCAGCTCACACTGCTATAGATTCCTGAAGCTCCCGCGCGGGCTGAACACACTGCTGATGCTGCCACCGCCACAGGACCTCTGCTGACCTGCCTAGATGTCGCCGCGGGCTTCCTCACAGGTCTTCCTCGCCTTCAGTCGCTGACCGCAGGTAAGTAATGATGTATTTTTCAGCTACACTGACATTGCCCCCGGCGCCGGGCCCACTTCTCAGTTGCCGGGTCTGGGTAATTTCCGGATAGCTGAAAATCCGCCGGGTACCGGGTAATTCCGGGTACTCGGTACATCATGCCACCCCTGGTCTAAATGAGAAAATGTGCCCGGTTAAAGGGGTGATCCCACATAACTCTTTTGTAAAACCATATCAGTGTCATTTATTCCTTGTAAAATTGGAATACATAGAAAAAGAAAATATCCAAACTTACAGCTCAGAAAATAGTGGCACATTCATAGCAGCAAAACCAGGCGTCGGTGCTGGATGGCAAGTCAAGCAGTATCGGGCATGCAGAGACGCTGCTGTAGCTGAACTCGGCCACGAGGTTTGCCCAAAAGTCCGGAAATGATGTCACAAACGGCTCAACCAGTCCCCACGCGTTTCGCACTATTGTGCTTCATCTGGGGTTGAGCCAAAGGGGCGCCTCTCAACGAATATATAGCCAGCCTAACACATTCATTGGCTGACAGATCAAGCAATCAAAACAATTGTAACCCCTCTATACTTCTGTACCTGAGACTATACGCCAGTTGCTGAGGTGGGGGCCTGAGTCTTTATGCTTATGTTAAATACCACATGTGCGTGGAGCAAACAAGGGGACACAACTGCCTCCGCACTTTATCTAACTGATTTACATAGATATGTATTAAATGGTTAACAGGAACCTTGTGATCCTTAGAAACAGGATCGCCACATACTAATCACAATACATTCTCATTGCAGTTCACATAAACGATACTCGGGTGTGTGTGCTAATGTCAACCCGAGAGGCTTCCCAATCCCGGGGATGCGGGCCTAGATTTCGGGTTTGACTAATGCTGTCTTTCCACAATTACATTGCAAACAAACGACAGAGCAAAAAGGACAGTTTACCTGCGACCTTACACAGATTGTAAATACCTCCCAAACCCTTGTTGACCTTGTAAATATATATATATATATATATATATATATATATATATATATATATATATATATATATATATATATATATATATATATATACACACACACATACACCATATGTACTTGACTGATATTTTTAAGCAGCAAACATGGGTTAACCCAGGGGTTCTCAACTCCAGTCCTCAAGACCCCCCCAACCACTCAGCTTTTCAGGATATCCCTGCTTCAGCACAGGTAGATCAATCAGTGGCTTAGTCTTCTGAGCCACTGATTGAGCTACCTGTGCTGAAGCAGGGATATCCTGCAAACCTGACCTGTTTGGGGGGTCTTGAGGACTGGAGTTGAGAACGCCCTGGGTTAACTACCAACGTAACCTTTTTAAATACATCAGCCTGCGTACATACTCTGTCCTTGCTTTAGCTTCCCCACGCGTTTGCTAATGGAGCGGGTTGCGTTGAGCGGAGGTACGCACGGCGCTAATAAAGCAGCTTCTCTGTGTCATTTGTGGGTGATTTGAAGTAAAGCAGAACATGTAATCAGGTCTGGGGGTGGAGGGGGTAGGGGGGGGGGGGGGGGGGGACACGGACGAATCTACGATGCCAGCAGACACTAGTGCTGTCAGCTATAGAAAATAATTACAATGTCATCCCCCTGGCAAAGAAAATGTAAATACATCTAAAATACAACATAATGACATTCTCCTCTGCGAGCCGGGGAGATCTGCTTCAAATAAAGGCACCATTAGACGAGCAATTACATCTCGGGGACAGGTTGGGAGACACACAGACCCTGCTGGAGCCAGGAGGCTGCAGGGAGCAGAGTAAATCTTCTCCCATCATAGGCAGGAATGTTATTATGAGTTGCACTGGAAACCCTCAGGCTGCCAGTAATAGTTCTGCAATCTATCACGGCCAGTTTCTCTACCCACTTTCCTTGCCTGTGAGTGCAGTGGTTGTGCTAGCTCCCTCCACGAGTAGCCGCACTGTGTGCCTGATTTGCAGGAAATTCTGAGCGTGTGGTACCTTAGGCTGAGGCCCCACTGTCCGCGCTGCACGCGCGTCTGCCAGGCTAGCGGCGCGTGCAGCTCTACTCCCCGGTCTGCAGGGAGCTGCAGGGGGAAAGACGGGGGGGAGGGGGGGGGCGTGACGGGGCGCGGCTATGACGTCACCCGGCAGGTTCGCCCTCATTGGCTGAACAGCCGGGGGCGTGGCCTAGCGCTCCGTCGCTAGTTCCCTTCACAATTTTCTTGCAGGCTGTAAAAACTCACCGCGCAGCGCGGCTGCCCCCCCCCCCCTCGCAACGGGCCTGGCCCCATTGAGGGGCGGCACTTGTCCCCGCAGCGCCCGCCGTAGCGAGCGCTGCAGTAGCCAGTGGGGACCTGGCCTTAGAGCCACGGGCCTGGCTAGATAAAGGTTTTTTTGTGATCTGAAAAACATAATGGGAGATAAAATTTTTTTAAATATATTTCAACACAACGCATTCTGTTTCGAAATAAAGAGGATGGGAAGGATCGCCATCTTTCTAAGGGAAGTCTGTTACAAATTCCCAAGGGTATGGGATCCCTGGGTGAGACACACAGGTAACCCTAACCGCAATGGCCCGGAGACACTGCTCTAGAGTAGGATGTCTACCTCCAGAGCCTTGATATGGCTGTGCGATCAGGGATACGGTAGCTCTTCCATTCCCCCAAAGGGGCAATATACATCAAACAATATATAATATAAGATGTAGGCCGCTTCGTTCTACCAAACGAGAGTTTGTGCGTCCCCCCTCCCTTCCTTCTGTCCCCTTGGCCTCCCCATGCACATTTTATTTGAGAATGACAATTGACGGCACTGCTATGATAGCAAGCCTCCACATGCATGTAACAGGTCCTCTTTCATGTATTTTTGTATGGTGTCCCTTTCTTTATTAATACCAGTTTGAAAAAAAAAGAAATATAGAGGAACGGTATATAATAATAATAATAATAATAATAATAATAATAATAATAATAATATTTGTAAGATACTATTTTACCATGCCCTCTGCCATAGGCCACGTCCATACTGCCCGCGACCGCATGTGAATAGGCAGGGGATCTATGGGGCCAGCCATAGTGCGCACGAGTGAAGCGCGACCAGGCGGCAGATTTTTCAGCCGCCAACATTTTTTATTTGGTCGCGCGACGGTCGGGTCCCATGCGCGGTTCAGCCAATGAGGGCGAACCGCTCACGGCCCCGCCTCTGCCACGCCTCCCCGTCACGCACGTCATAAAAATCCTACAGGCCACGGATTGCTCCAGCTACAGGCGCGTGCGACGCCATGCGATCCGACGTGCTCCTGCTATATCCGAGATTAGATTGTTACAGTATCTTGGATTTTACATCAGTGAAACGCCTGGAATCTTTGTAAATCAGTATCGCCGGTCCTGAGCAAGAGACCTCTCAAAAGCTTGTCTTATAATAGCAATTGTTAGAACAAATATAAAACAGGGGTGCGCAAACTATGGGGCGCGCCCCCCAGCGGGGTCACGAGATTTTACTTGGGGGGGGCACAGGCGGTTGCATACGTCCCGCGCGCTTCCCTAAGGCATTTAAATTAAATGCCAGGGGGACCGCGTGAGGCCTCTGCAACCTCTACTTACCGAGATTTAGCCGGCTTCGGGACGTGTGACCTTGCCACATGACGTCACACGACCCCACGGCGTCATTTGACGCCGCACCAGAGTAAGGGGGGGGGGGGTGACAACAGAGGAGAGCAGGGAGGGGGGTGCAGTAAGAAAAGTTTGCACACCCATGGTATAAAATATATCACTTAATACTGAAGTACTCATTTACTCTGCACTAAGAAAATGATTCCAGGTCTGGAAACAGGGGGGGTCTGTAAGCCTCGTACTATTACTATCTTTATCCCGCTCGTTGTGTTATTTATAGAAGTCTCCCAAATGCAAAACTAGTGAAACAAAAAACCCGAACAGATTAATTAAAGGAATCATTTCCAATACAAGAAAAAGCAAGAATTCCTTAAAAAAAAATCTGGCTCTGTTATTCTTTTACACCCTTTTCTTCCATGTTTTGCAGATCCCTCGGGCGCTAATAGGGTTATCCTCCACTGAGCAAACTAATATCTTATAAACCCAATTTGGAACTGGAAATGTAGCACAGAATCAAGTCCCATTTCCAGACGTTGCGTTTCACTTAACGCACATTTGCTGCCTACTTGGCCTCTTATTTTACACTCTCCAAGCCGCGCACTGCCACGTCCCTGGGATTAGAGATGTGCCAATCCGCCGAAATCCGTTTCCGGGGTTTTCCCCCGATGTAACCCCCAAAATCCGTTTAGCGGTGTCAAATCCGTGGTACGGATTTGGGCGGTTTCATCAAAAATTCCACCATTGGATACAATCCGTGGACGGATTTGTACGACGCAATCCACGGATTCTGCGATCCGTTCTTTAGAATCCGTCCACGGGCTGCGGAATCCGGAGCGTATTGGTAATAATAATTTAAAAATCCGCAAAAGTCAAATCGCACTTTTTGGCATTGATCTGCTGAAATCCAGGGCACCAAAGGAACCGCGAATCCGCTGGGGATCCAAATCCGCAAAACAAAAATTGCCCCCATCTCTAACTGGGATCCAACTAAATTGACATTTTCTGCAGTACGTAAATTGCTTTTTCTCCCCCTCTCTCACCCATCATGTGATTACAAAGTGGCCTCAATAGTGGGAGAGGCTGACAGATGACAATTGAACAGCGCTAATTGGATTATGAGAGGGGCAGGGCTCCCACAGGTACAATGCATCACGACTTGTCACAGAAACCACCAAATCACCAGTTTTCCGACCTGCACGAGAGAATCTAAATGCATTTTAACTTCAGTATCCGCTACTAAAGAGGTTATTATGTTAAACCGGAGGCTGCTGTTCTCTGCCGTCTAACCCCCTGCGCAGGACTGGAATGTCTCACTCACCAGCACTGAATGACAGTGTCACATCACTTCTCCCACTGTTATTACACGGTTATTACACGGTTATTACACCGATATTAGCAGAAATTCATTACCCCATTCATTTAATTCCATGGAACCGCAGCCCCAAAGTCACATAGATCACCTCTAGTGAAATTAATCACTTAGATTATAAGCTCTCCGGGCAGGGATTGCCTTTCATATTGTCTGATTTTATGTTCGTTGCAACTATTGTAATAAAATTAGGGTGCGCTAAATGGCTGCCTTTCAGTTTCAAATCAATCCTTCAGTCAATATAAGTCAGCAGCTACAATGTATTCTTATATTACTAAGGTAACATTATTTATCGTTACAGTTTGCAGCTCATATTGCTGGGAATATTGGCAACAAATTATATAGTTACATAGTTACATAGTTACATAGTTACATAGTGGATGAGGTTGAAAAAAGACGTAGGTCCATCAAGTTCAACCTATGCTAAATTTAGACAACACATACTTTATCCTATATCTATACTTACTTATTGATCCAGAGGAAGGCAAACAAAAAACCCCATTAAGGGGAAGAATTAATTCCTTCCTGACTCCAAGAATTGGCAATCGGATGAATCCTATCAAACAGGAAAGTGTTACAAAGATCTTGCACTGCTGGGGAGGTGGGCTAAAGCTTGCTATACAAAGCAATGGATTCTCAGTATATTAAAACTCATTAAAAATGGCATTAAGTTGAGTTTTAAAATAAAAAAAGGTAGTAATTTTATCTAATACTACAGAACAGATTTTTATTTTTTTACTTCACATGTAGACTATTGCTTGGATTGCTATTTTAAGATGTCTGATTCACCTAAGTGCAATACCTAAATATCTATAGGTGCAGCCTGTCTGTACATTTATCTTTAATGGACTCTTTAACCAGGATTAGAGCATTTTATAGATCAGAGGTAGCCAACTCCATTCTTCAGGGGCCAGGATATCCCTGCTTCAGGATATCCCTGGTGGTGGAATCAGTGGCTCAGTCAAAGATATCCCTGTGCTGAAGCAGGGATATCCTGAAAACCTGGTCTGTTGGTGGCCATTGAGGACAGGACTTGTCCGACCCTGTTACAGATGGTACATGTACATCTCCATAAAGTCTTGCAAAGACAAAAAGAAGACAAGCACAAACTTCATTTAGAAAATGCTAAATAAGTATTTGGGCCACAAGACCCCAATTCTCACTTCCACTTCGGGTAATTAAAGTGCAGCGTCTCCTTAATGTCTTTGGGAGAAAAGAGCCAGTGGTCCTACTGTTTTTTTGGTATTACTGCATGACATCTGAAGATGAACCACAACTCCCAGAATCCTGTGATTAACGGGGTGAGTTCAGCATTGGCAAAGAAACCAGCACAGAACCGTCTGCGGACTTCAGTGGACCGGCAGTTGGGAAACAGTTAACCCTTTTGATTCCATATTGACCAGTTTTAGATTGTAAGCTCCTTGGGGCATAGACCTCCTTCCTACTGTCTCAGTTTGTCTTCACATATGTACTCTCTTGTAATACAATGTCCTCCCTCCCACATTGTACTGTGCTATGGAATATGTTGCCGCCATACAAATAAATAATAATACATGACTGTTGGTCCCTCCGGCAGCATAAGCATTAAACCTGACACCTTGTAAACAAGACCCGTTAATGGTTACACGTGGTTACATGTTGATGTCGACTTTCCTTCCATTCTTTTGTAAAAAGCCGCTAAGTATCCAACATCTGCAAAGTCCTTCGTTGCGTATTCCCTCCATCCTCTCCCTGGCGAATGAACGAGTTCAGAGGAGCAGCTTGCAGCTTCGCTTCCTGCCATTCAGCCGGCATGTTTCACAGCCCAAAATACTTGAAGAAAAGCACAATGATGGATCCCAGGGGGCTATGACCTACACGAAAAAGAATCGCAGGCAACGCCGAGTCCAATGTGCGTCTCGGGCGTGAGCAGCGTAGAGGGCTATTTGGCGTCGCGATACGTTGCTGGCGGTGAAGGGGTGAAGACTAAGGTTGGGGACTTTCATGGCTGTTTTGGCTGTAAAAATGTTTCACGTTTTCAAGAAAAATACGTGTCGAACATTTGAGCAAAACGTGTTTCGAAATTCTTAATTTGGGGCATAAATTTGAGTTTTCTGTTCGCCAACGTAAAAATGTCCCCAGATTATTATAATTATTTATTTTTTTAAAACATTCTGAGGGACAAACCTTTCTCTGGTAGTGGCTGGTACTTTGCTGGTATTTGATAAAGAACCCGTACGAGCATGTTGACATGTCTGAGAAAGCGCCACAAACCTGCCCTACCCCATATTCTGACAGGGTGCCGTGCTTTCACCGCAGCAAAGGATTCTGGGTAATGAGCACTCACCATGTGTCACTTTTTGCTGCTCCCCCAAAAAGTGACGCACAGTGGATTCGAAAATTTGAGTTCCACTCGGACATCCCAAATGAATGCCGACATTTTTAACGTTTGTATTTCCCCCGCCAGTCCTTAATAATAACCCCATAAACGGAAACTCCTGGACAGTGCAGGGCTATGAGACAATGTCAGGGCTTGCAACAATTTGTGGTTCTTTACACAGGTCACAGCATTATCTCCTTAGAACAGGGGGCTCAACTCCAGTCCTCAAGCTCCCCCAACAGGTCAGGTTTCCAGGATATCCCAGCTTCAGCACAGGTGGCTCAATCGAAAAGACTGAGCCTCTGATTGAGCCCCCTGTGCTGAAGCAGGGCTATCCTGAAAACCTGACCTGTTGAGGGAGGCGGGCTTGAAGATTGGAGTTGAGCGCCCCCTGCCTTAGAACACCACACAGAGGTGGGAGTTTGGGCAAAGACAGAATGTTGAGATGTTTTTGTATATACGATTTTGGGACAAACCCAATAATGGGGGAAATAATTGTTGACCTCAGGTGAAAGTCCTCATTATCTAATGGGATTTCCGCTATTTCATGCCTTTGGGGACTCTAGCTGAAACGAGGGCCATGTTTCTTGATGACATCAGAGTGAGAGATTAATTGTCCTGTGAGACAGGTTCGGGACACACCTCACACCGCTGGAAATGACATGTTTATGGATTTCCAACTCATTCCTGATCAGACTAAAAGTTCAGCTGAGTCTGGGAAATCTCTGCATCAAGGCCAAGAGTCGTTCGTTTTGATGCACTAAACAATTTTCTGCTCAGACCAGGAAACAATTGCTCATTTTTTAGCATTTGATGCAGATTGTTAGAATGGGAAGTTTATGTCACTTCTGACCTGGCAGAGATTTCAAAGTCATTTGCGGTGAGGAAAATGAAGCACAGAGATGTAGAATTTGACACCTTATGATCTATGTGTCATGTACCTCAGGGGGGCTCAACTCCAAGCCTCAGACCACCCCAACAGGTCAGGTTTCCAGAATATCCCAGCTTCAGCACAGGTAGCTCAATCAGCCTCTGATACAGCCAGCTGTGCTGAAGCAGGGATATCCTGAAAACCTGAACTGTTGGGGGAATGGGTGGAGGGGGGGGGGTCTTGAGGGATGGCATTGAGCACCCCCTAATGTAACTCTTCCATAACTCCTCATCGACACTCCCTTAATCAAAAGCGGTTCACATGGGACAAAGTTGGGGCAGCGTATCTTGACACCTTGATAAGATATCTTTGAAACCAGCATGGCATTGCGGAAGGGGTTACAATGGTACAAAAAGGCGTTACAATCTTGACACTTTCTGTTTCTTTGTACTACAGCATTGGGTATATGGTATCTTTAGTCGTGTGCCGAATATTATTTGGACCTCAGATCTCAACCCTTTAAAGTGCAGGTGAAAAGGTCAGACCCAACACAAGGGTCAAATCCCTTATATCAAAAATATCAGAGGAACTGTGCAAAGAATCTACTTTTCTTAGCTCCACCTTGGTCTTTGGGGTAATTTGAGGTTTTGAAGGCGGTCGCCAAAGCATGAAGGCTCTTATCCGTTACTCCGGCGGACACCCTCATCAATATTATCTGTAATAAGAATCTGCTGATGGCCCTCATGTTCTCCTCCTCCCCACAGGCCCAATGCCCTCCTCCCGGGTTCCTGTTGAAAGTGGCAGGCCTCCTCAATGGATTAAACCACAGGAATGCCTTTGATATTGGCTGCGCTCACCCTGGCACTTCCTTCCATCCCACCTTGGAGACTGGACACATTTCTTTAAGGTTAAAACGCTGTGTCGGGCCGCTTCCAGAAACTAAAGCGCACAGCCCAAGAGATTGTCACTTCTCTTATCCATGGCCACCTCAAACCTTCCGCCCAACACAAAAAAAGGTATCGCTCACCTAACTAACATTCACATTTCATAGGCCCAGTTCTTTCCCATTAATAAATGCGCCAAATGAGGGCATCAACTGATGGTCACCCAACCCCTGCAGTGACATATTGTTGCATCCATAAGAAAAACGCACAAAGCTTTTAGCGCCAGGTGCTGACATTACAAATCATGTGCAAATTGCAGCAGAAAGTAACAATAACAGGTTTGTTTGTTAACTTTTATCATTACAACATACAGTGACACTGTGACTGTTTGCGCTCTGGATTATCGGAGGCTCTCAATCTCTTGTGAGGGTGACAAGATTCTATGTTCGAATGGGCGCACTGGATGAGATAGACCAGGGATGGTCAACTCCAGTCCTCAAGGCCACCAACAGGTCAAGTTTTCAGTATATCCTTGCTTCAGCACAGGTGGCTCAATCAGTGGCTCAGTC